>NC_069499.1:341341147-341453647 GCF_027579735.1 Bombina bombina | reverse complement strand
CTAGCAAGAAGAGAAAAACGGATCAGTAGAGAAGACTTCTCCTCTTAGATGATCCCCACAGAAGCTTCCGTAAAGCATCGATTCCAGATTGAGGGACCGCTGAATAAAACCTAACTACAGAGAAGAAAAAGATCGCTATCAATCTCCACCGCTCCGCAAAACCGGAAGCACAGGTCACGTGAGCTGACTAAATAGAAACTGCACAATGCTTTTGAAAAACAAAAGTGCGTGAAAACTCAAACAGCCCAAAAAACGGCTTCCCCATTTCACTGCACGTCCAAAAGCACCCAAACGAATGAAACCCCTCTGCACAGCGCCTAGCCTTTACACAGATCAGATACATAATAAAGAACTGACCATCCTGTATTTCCATAGAAATTATGTCAATAAATAAGCATATCCTTAATATAAGCCATAACATCCCTGAGCCTGTCATATAGATTAAGTGCCATATAAAGAAAAAAAGTGTGTCCTCAATATGAATCCTTATAATAAATGAATTATTAAGTCCCAGTATTATGGCAGTAAGTGCTGCAGCCTTCCTGTACCTAAAAAAGGCAAAGGCATTTACCTCAGATCCTATTGCATTCAAGATGCTGATCCTCAAGGTGTGACAGGCACTACGCTCCCTGTCATGGACCTGTAAGAAAAGAAAGAACAGAGTAACCAACTCTGGCTTTCCAAAAAGGGGTAGCAAAGTGTTAAAAGTAAAGCAAAGGACTGCCTTGCTGCCTTTTAACTGCTAAAAGCCACCACTACTCTTACTCAAGAGATTGACGTGGACACAGCTAGACCCTAATCCATGCTTGCAGGGAAAAGTACCCATAAAAGGATTAAATTCTTCAGACACTAACTTCGCACAACCTCCATTGACACAGGCAAAGAGAATGACTGGGGGTTATGGGTAAGACAGTTACACTTAACAGCTTTGCTGGGGTGCTTTTTGCCTCCTCCTGCTGGCCAGGAGTTGAATATCCCACTAGTAATTGGAATGTTGTGGACTTTCCATGTCATAGGAAAGAAATTGCTTTTATATTAATTTATTTTCAATGACCAGCTGCAGAGTATAAAATGTATGAGAAATTGGATTTTCAGGTTTATTTAGGAATATGAATTAGCTGGTTTTGTGCTTTTAAACCACAGCCCATTACAATGGGTTGAGCTTCAGGTAATATATCATTATGTTATTATTTTGAGTACACACACTTGGTTGCTTCCTTATGTTATATTTGTCTGGAAAACTAAAGCTCAATACACAGAGAGAACAATAAAAAAATATAATTTCATTACTTAACTATCCTGCACCTCACTGTGAGTTTAACTTCTTCTGCTGGCTGTGTTTACTTAGTCTATTCAATAGCTGAGACTCCAGTATCAAAACTTTCAGTATAGGTTGGGAAACCACAAGCTAAATCAGCTATTTCAAATGCCAAAATAGGGGTAAAGGAGCCACTTGTAAACAATTTAATACACTAGCAGTAAACTGTCCCTTTAAATGTCCTAGCAGTGGTGGGGTCAAGAATGCTAGGTGGGTCAGGGCAGTAGGGGATTCCAAGATAAGGATTAATTATGCTGGTGGGGTGGGGGGAAGTCACTGTTAGGGGCGAGATTACATATGCGGCGCAGGCTTAAGCACAACTACTGAAACCCGCGTCGCCCGTAATTTCACCTTGCACATCTGGGAAACACATAAACCGCGCCAGCAGTGTCTGAAGTTTATCACATAACAACCCGTCTTAAAAACAGGGCAGGCCGTGGGCTCATCGTGTCAAGAAAAATACATTTATCAGGTAAACATAAATTTTGTTTTCTTTCTAATGACACGATGAGCCCACTGATCATCATTAATTACTGTTGGGAATCAATACCCAAGCTAGACTACACAGATAAGGGAGGGACAAGACAGGAAACCTAAACTGAAGGCACCACTGCTTGAAGAACCTTTCTCCCAAAAACGACCTCAGCTGAGGCCAAAATGTCAAATTTATAGAATTTTGAAGAAGAGTGAAGAGAGGACCAACATGCAGCCTTGCAAATCTGTTCCATAGAAGCTTCACTTCTGAATGCCCATGAGAAATCAACAGCCCTTGTGGAATGAGCCGTAACTCTCTCTCTGGAGGTTGCTGTCCAGCAATTTCATAGGCAAAACGTATGATACTTTTCAGCCATAAAGAAAGAAAAGCAGCCATAGCTTTCTGTCCCTTACGTTTTCCAGAGAAAACCACAAATAAGGAAGAAGACTTACAAAAATGCTTAGTCGCCTAACCACGTCCAAATAGTGCAAAAAACATTCTTTCCAAGAAGAAGGATTAGGGCACAAGGAAGGAACAACAATCCCCTGATTAATGTTCCAGACAGAAATTACATTATGGAAAAAACCCTAACATGGTACGTAAAACCACCTTATCCGATGAAAAATAAGGTAAAGAGACTCTCACTGTAATGCCGAGAGCTCTGACACAAGCAGAGGAAATAGTAATAAGAAACAAAACTTTCCAAGATAACAACTTAATATCTAAGGAATGCATCGGCTCAAACAGAGCCCCTTGAAGAATCTTAAGAACTAAATTTAGACTCCAGGGAGGAGTAACCGGTTACAATACAGGCCTGACAAAACTAATGTACGTCTGGGACATCCGCCAGACATTTATGTAACAAAATAGACTGGGCAGAAATGTGACCCTTTAGGGAACTTGCCGATAAACCCTTCTCCAAACCTTCTTGGAGAAAGGACAGAATTCTAGGAATCCTAAATCTACTCCAAGAGTAGCCTTTGGATACACACCAATATCTTAAAGTAAATCCTTCTAGTTACAGGATTACTAGCCTGAATCATGATCTCAATGACCGATTCCGAAAATCCACGCTTGTATAAAATGAAGCGATCAAACTCCAAGCAGTCAGCCTCAGAGAAACTAGATTTGGATGAAAGAAGGACCCTTGAAGTAGAAGGTCCTTCCTCAACTGAAATCTCCAAGGTGGAAGAGATGACAGGTCTGCATACCAAATCCTGCGGGGCCACGCTGGTGCATTCAGGTTCACCGACGCCCTCTCCTGCTTGATTCGAGCAGCAAAAGGAGGTAAAAGGAATGCGAGACTGAAATTCCAAGGTACCGCCAGAGCGTCTATCAGTACAGCCTGAGGGTCCCTTGATCTTGACCCGTATCTCGGAAGCTTGGCATTCTGCCGAGATGCCATGAGGTCCAATTCCGGCTGACCCCATCTGAGAATCAAGCTGGAAAACACTTCCGGATGGAGTTCCCACTCCCCTGGGTGAAAAATCTGTATGCTTAGGAAGTCCGTCTCCCAGTTGTCCACTCCTGGAATGTGGATCGCCGACAGACAGCAATTGTGGGTCTCCGCCCACTGAATGATCTTGGCTATGCTGATTAATGTAAGCCACTGATGATATATTGTCTGACTGGAACCTGATGAACCGTGCTGAGTCTAGCTGAGGCAAGGCCAGAAGAGCATTGAAGGTTGCTCTCCGCTATAAAATGTTTATAGAACAGTCTCCGACCAAGTGCATGTTCCCTGAATCTTTAGGGAGCACCAGACTGCTCCCCATCCCAGAAGGCTGGCGTCTGTTGTCACAATCACCCAGGAGGGTCTGCTAAAGCAGGATCCCTGGGAGATATGATCCCAAGACAACCACGAAAGTAGAGAAGCCCTTGTCTCTTGCTCCAGCTGTAATCGCGGAGACAGATCTGCATAATCGCCATTCCACTGCCTGAGCATGCTTAACTGCCGAGGTCTGAGGTGGAAACTGGCAAACAGGATGATGTCCATCGCCGCTACCATATGCCCAATTACCTCCATGCACTGAGCCACTGACGGCTGAGGGGAGGACTGAAGAGCTAGACAAGAAATAAAATCCTTGATTTCCTGACTTCTGTCAGAAAATTTTTTAATTGATAAGGAGTCTATTATGGATCCCAAGAAAACTACCCTTGTAGTTGGAACTAAGGAACTCTTTCCCAAATTCACCTTCCATCCGAGAGTTGAGAAAATTCTGGGAGGTGTGGCAAGGCCGAATGGAAGAACCACGAACTGGAAGTGTTTGTCTAGAAAGGCAAACCTTAGAAACTTGTGATGGTCCTTGTGGATGGGAACATGCAAGTAAGCGTCCTTTAAATCCACCGTGGTCATATTAACTGACCCTCTTGAACCAAGGGAACAAATAGTTTCCATCTTGAAGGATGGTACTTTGAGGAATTTGTTTAGACTTTTGAGATCTAAAATTGGTCTGAAGGTTCCCTCCTTCTTGGGAACCCCGAACAGATTGGAATAGAATCAAAGACCTCGTTCCTGCATTGGAACAGGAACTATCACTCCGTACAAGTGTAAGAACGCCTCTCTTTTTGTCTGGTCTGCAGATAATATTGAAAGCAGAAACCTGCCCCTGGGAGGAAAAGTCTTGAACTCCAGTTTGTATCCCTGGGACACAATGTCCACCGCCCAGGGATCTTGAACATCTCAAACCCAAGCCTGAACGTAGAAGGAAAACCCGCCCCCCACAAGATCCGGTCCCGGATCGGAGGCAGGCCCTTCATGCTGTCTTTGATTCAACAGCAGGTTTCTTGAATTGCTTTCCCCTATTCCAAGACTGAGTAGGTCTCCGGGAAAGCTTGAACTACTCACGCTTGGAAGAGGGAGTGGAAGGATTTTCCTTGAAATTTCGAAATGAACGAAAAGCAAAATTTATGCTTACCTGATAAATTTATTTCTCTTGTGGTGTATCCAGTCCACGGATTCATCCATTACTTGTGGGATATTCTCCTTCCCAAACAGGAAGCTGCAAGAGGATCACCCACAGCAAAGCTGTCTATATAGCTCCTCCCCTAACTGCCACCTCCAGTCATTTGACCGAAGACAAGCAAGAGAAAGGAGAAACTATAGGGTGCAGTGGTAACTGTAGTTTAAAAATAAAAAACACCTGCCTTAAAATGACAGGGCAGGCCGTAGACTGGATACACCCCAAGAGAAATAAATTTATCAGGTAAGCATAAATTTTGCTTTCTCTTGTAAGGTGTATCCAGTCCACGGATTCATCCATTACTTGTGGGATTCCAATACCAAAGCTATAGGACACGGATGAAGGGAGGGACAAGGCAGGCGCTTAACCACTGCCTGTAAGACCTTTCTCCCAAAAATAGCCTCCGAAGAAGTAAAAGTATCAAATTTGTATGAAGCGAAGACCAAGTCGCCGCCTTACAAATCTGTTCAACAGAAGCCTCATTTTTAAAAGCCCATGTGGAAGCCACCGCTCTAGTGTAATGAGCTGTAATTCTTTCAGGAGGCTGCTGGCCAGCAGTCTCATAAGCTAAGCGGATTATACTTCTTAACCAAAAAGAAAGAGAAGTTGCTGAAGCCTTTTGGCCTCTTCTCTGTCCAGAGTAGACAACAAACAATGCCGATGTTTGACAAAAATCTTTAGTAGCTTGTAAATAAAACTTTAAAGCACGAACCACGTCAAGATTATGTAATAGACATTCCTTCTTTGAAGAAGGATTAGGACACAATGACGGAACAACAATCTCCTGATTGATATTCTTATTAGATACCACCTTAGGAAGAAACCCAGGTTTGGTACGCAAAACTACCTTATCTGCATGGAAGATCAGATAAGGGGAATCACACTGTAAGGCAGATAACTTTGAAACTCTTTGAGCCGAAGAGATTGCTACCAAAAACAGAACTTTCCAAGATAAAAGCTTGATATCTATGGAATGCAGAGGTTCAAACGGAACCCCTTGAAGAACCTTAAGAACTAAATTTAAACTCCATGGCGGAGCAACAGGTTTAAACACAGGCTTGATTCTAACTAAAGCCTGAAAAAAAAACATCCGCCAGACGCTTGTGCAAAAGAATAGACAGAGCAGAAATCTGTCCCTTTAAGGAACTAGCTGACAATCCCTTCTCCAATACTTCTTGGAGAAAAGATAATATCCTGGGAATCCTGACTTTACTCCATGAGTAACCCTTGGATTCACACCAATGAAGATATTTACACCATATCTTATGATAGATTTTCCTGGTGACAGGCTTTCGAGCCTGAATTAAGGTATCAATGACCGACTCGGAGAACCCACGTTTTGATAAAATTAAGCGTTCAATCTCCAAGCAGTCAGACGCAGAGAAATTAGATTTGGATGGTTGAAAGGACCCTGAAGTAGAAGGTCCTGCCTCAGCGGCAGAGTCCATGGTGGAAGGGATGACATGTCCACCAGATCTGCATACCAAGTCCTGCGTGGCCACGCAGGTGCTATCAAAATCACAGAAGCTCTCTCCTGCTTGATATTGGCAAACAGACGAGGGAGCAGAGGAAACGGTTGAAACACATAAGCCAGGTTGAAGGACCAAGGCGCTGCTAGAGCATCTATCAGCGCTGCCTTGGGATCCCTGGACCTGGATCCGTAACAAGGAAGCTTGGCGTTCTGACGAGACGCCATGAGATCCAGTTCTGGTTTGCCCCAAAGTTGAATCAACTGTGCAAACACCTCCGGATGGAGTTCCCACTCCCCCGGATGAAAAGTCTGTCGACTTAGAAAATCCTCCTCCCAATTCTCTACTCCTGGGATATGGATAGCTGAAAGATGGCAAGAGTGAACCTCTGCCCATAGAATTATTTTTGAAACCTCCAACATTGCTAGGGAACTCCTTGTTCCCCCTTTATGGTTGATGTAGGCTACAGTCGTGATATTGTCCGACTGAAATCTGATGAACCTGACCACAGCAAGCTGAGGCCAAGCCTGAAGAGCATTGAATATCGCTCTTAGTTCCAGAATGTTTATCGGAAGGAGTGCCTCCTCCTGAGTCCCTGAGCCTTCAGGGAGTTCCAGACTGCACCCCAGAAGGCTGGCATCTGTCGTTACTATTGTCCAATCTGGCCTGCGGAAGGTCATACCCTTGGACAGATGGACCCGAGATAGCCACCAGAGAAGAGAATCTCTGGTCTCTTGATCCAGATTTAGTAGAGGGGACAAATCTGTGTAATCCCCATTCCACTGACTGAGCATGCAAAAATGCAGCGGTCTGAGATGTAGGCGGGCAAACGGCACTATGTCCATTGCCGCTACCATTAAGCCGATTACTTCCATACACTGAGCCACTGAAGGGCGAGAAGTAGAATAAAGAACACGGCTGGAATTTAGAAGTTTTGACAACCTGGCCTCTGTCAGGTAAATCTTCATTTCTACATAATCTATCAGAGTTCCTAGGAAGGAAACTCTTGTGAGAGGGGATAGAGAACTCTTTTCTTCGTTCACTTTCCACCCATGAGACCTCAGGAATGCCAGCACAATGTCCGTATGGGACCTGGCGATTTGAAAATTCGACGCCTGTATCAGAATGTCGTCTAGGAATGGGGCTACTACTATACCCCGCTGCCTTAGGACCGCTAGGAGTGACCCTAGAACCTTCGTAAAGATTCTTGGTGCCGTAGCTAACCCAAAGGGAAGAGCCACAAACTGGTAATGCCTGTCTAGGAAGGCGAACCTGAGAAACCGATGATGATCTCTGTGTATCGGAATGTGAAGATAAGCATCCTTTAAGTCCACGGTAGTCATATATTGACCCTCCTGGATCATAGGTAGGATGGTTCGAATAATCTCCATCTTGAAGGATGGGACCCCTTGAAGGGAATATTGAGAAGCTTAGACTTTGAAGTAACGTCAGCTGACCAGGATTTAAGCCATAGCGCCCTACGTGCCTGAATAGCAAAACCTGAGTTTTTTAGCCGTTAGCTTGGTTAAATGAACAACGGCGTCAGAAACAAATGAATTGGCTAGCTTAAGAGCTTTAAGCTTGTCAAGGATATCATCCAATGGGGTTTCTACCTGTAGAGCCTCTTCTAGAGACTCAAACCAGAAGGCCGCAGCAGCAGTGACAGGGGCAATGCATGCAAGGGGCTGGAGAATAAAACCTTGTTGAATAAAAAATTTCTTAAGGTAACCCTCTAATTTTTTGTCCATTGGATCTAGAAAAGCACAACTGTCCTCGACAGGGATAGTTGTACGCTTCGCTAGGGTAGAGACTGCTCCCTCCACCTTAGGGACCATTTGCCACAAGTCCCGTGTAGCGGCATCTATAGGAAACATCTTTTTAAAAACAGGAGGGGGAGAGAACGGTACACCTGGTCTATCCCATTCCTTAGTAATAATTTCTGAAAACCTCTTAGGTATTGGAAAAATATCAGTGTAAACAGGCACTGCATAGTATTTATCCAATTTACACAATTTCTCTGGGACTACAATGGCGTCACAGTCATCCAGAGATGCTAAAACCTCCCTGATCAATATGCAGAGGTGTTCAAGCTTAAATTTAAATGTAGACATATCAGAATCAGGTTGAAGTGTCTTCCCTGAGTCAGAAAAATCACCCACAGATAGAAGCTCTCCTTCTTCGGCTTCTGCACATTGTGAGGGTATATCAGACATAGCTACTAAAGCGTCAGAGAGCTCTGTATTTGTTCTAGCCCCAGAGCTGTCTCGCTTTCCTTGTAACCCTGGCAGTTTGGACAATACTTCTGTAAGAGTATGATTCATAACTGCCGCCATGTCTTGTAAAGTATACGCAATGGGTGCACTAGATGTACTTGGCGCCCCTTGAGCGGGAGTTATAGGCTCTGACACGTGTGGAGAGTTAGTCGGCATAACTTCCCCCTTGTCAATTTCCTCTGGTGATAAATCTTTTAAAGCCAGAATATGGTCTTTATAACTTATAGTAAGATCAGTACATTTGGTACACATTCTAAGAGGTGGTTCCACAATGGCTTCTAAACATAATGAACAAGGAGTTTCCTCTATGTCAGACATGTTTAACAGACTAGTAATGAGACCAGCAAGCTTGGAAAACACTTTAATTAATGTGAAAAAGCAGAATATAAAAAAACGGTACTGTGCCTTTAAGGGAAAAAAACAAACACAAAAACTGCAAAACAGTGAAAAAAGCAGTTAACTTTATGAAATTTTTACAGTGTGTATAACAGACTAAAATAGCATTGCACCCACTTGCAAATGGATGATTAACCCCTCAGGCTCAAAAACAAAGCAAAAAAACGGTAAAACCGTTATAACAGTCACAAGCAAACTGCCACAGCTCTACTGTGGCTCCTACCTTCCCATAAAACGACTTTTGTAGGCACAAAAACCCTTTACAGAGGTCCAATATGTCAGGGGACTCCTTCAGGGAAGCTGGATGTCTCCGAATGTAAAAACAACTGCGCAATTAGAGCGCAAAAATAGGCCCCTCCCACCATGCACTCAAAGTGAAAGGGCCATAAATAACTACTCCTAGGAGAAATCTAGTCAGCCATGTGGAAAACTAGGCCCCAAATAAAGATTTATCACCCTCAGTAAAAAAGTTCTTTATATATATGCAAACGTTTTACATACTAAGCCATAATAGAAAGTAATATGAATATTACCCTTTACTGCAAGCATGATGCCAGTCGTTTATTAAATCACTGCTATCAGGCTTACCTTAAATATATCAGGCACTGTCAGCATTTTCTAGTTCTTATCATCCTCTAGAAAAAAATATACTGAACATACCTCAGGGCAGTTAATTCTGCAGGCCGTTTCCCCAGCTGAAGTTGTCCCATACTCTTCAGTTATGTGTGAGAACAGCAGTGGACCTTAGTTACAACCTGCTAAGATCATCAAAAACCTCAGGCAAAACTCTTCTTCTAATTTCTGCCTGAGGTAAAAAACAGTACAACGCCGGTACCGTTTAAAAATAAACTTTTGATTGAAGATAAACTACACTAATTCACCACATCTCTCTTGATACTTCCCTTGTCGAGAGCTGCAAGAGAATGACTGGAGGTGGCAGTTAGGGGAGGAGCTATATAGACAGCTCTGCTGTGGGTGATCCTCTTGCAGCTTCCTGTTGGGAAGGAGAATATCCCACAAGTAATGGATGAATCCGTGGACTGGATACACCTTACAAGAGAAATTACTCTGACGTCCTTTTTGTTTATTTCTCTTATCCTGAGGGAGGGAATGTCCCTTACCTCCCCGTAATATCAGAATTATCTCTATCAAACCAGGTTCAAACAAGGTCTTTCCCTTGTAAGGAATTGCCAAAAAATTTAGACTTAGATGAGACATCCACAGACCAAGATTTTAACCATAACGCTCTGCGGGCCAATATGGCAAAGCCTGAAATCTTAGCTCCCAGCTTAATAACCTGAAGGGAAGCATCTGTATAAAGGAGTTGGCTAACTTAAAGGCCTTTATCCTATCCTGGATTTCTTCAAGGGGAGTGTCTGTCCGAATAGAATCAGACAACGCATCAAACCAGTATGCTGCCGCACTAGTGACGTTAGCACCGCAGGTTGCCATTGTAACTTCTTATCCATAGGATCTTTAAAGGAACAACTATCCTCTATGGGAATAGTAATTCTCTGGCTAGTGTGGAAACTGCCCCTTCCACCTTGGGTACCGTCTGCCAAGACTCCTTGATAGAGTCTGCTATAGGAAACATCCTTTTAAAAACAGGAGATGGAGAAAAAGGGATACTCGGTTTCTCCCATTCCTTAGCAATAATCTCTGTAGCCCTTTCTGGTACAGGAAATACTTCCAACATGGAGGGCACATCAAAATACTTGTTTAGTTTACTGGACTTTTTAGGATTGACTACGCCGGTAGTGTCAGAGTCGTCCAGGGTAGCTAAAACCTCCTTAAGTAACAAACGGAGCTGTTCAAGCTTAAACCTGAAGGAAACAACTTCCGTATCAGATAAAGGTATTACACTGAGTCTGAGATTTCCCCCTCAGATTTTGTTAAAGTTAAGCCACCGAGAGATAAATTAACATTCTGCCAAGCCTGGAGGCAAACTGGGGTCTTCAGCTTGCTAGGCAGCTGGTTAGCCAGTGTGTTATATGTGATCAGTGAAAAGCCACCTCATACTGAGCCTATCTCCCCAACCCCAGTGGTTTAAACCACCGGGAGCAGTGAAAAACCACCTCATCTTGAGTCTATCTCCTCAGCCCCAGTGCCTGCCTAAAAGGTGCTGTCGTATAAATCCCCTCCTTTTATCTATAGGAGGTTCTATGTCCCAGGTAAATAAAGTGCTCCACTTCCTCTGAGATCCTTTTATTTCCCAGACTCAGAATAAAAGGTCAGCACTTACCTTTAAAATCTTAAAGACAGCAAGGCATCTCACCAGGTTTGAGAGGTCCTCTCCCTCACATAGCCCTGTGGAGAAAAGAAAGCCTGAGTAATCTTACTTAGGCTATCAGGATTGGGGCAGCATAAATATATGGGAGGCGCAGTGAGAATTATGTCCCACAAGTTCCCATTGCTCTAAAGCCACCACTGCTCTACTGAAGAGACTGATATGGACTATGGCTACACCCCAGAACAAAGCAGCACAATCTTGTACTACTTAAAAAATAATAAACTCTTGATTGAAGAATCTTTTACTAACACCTAACTTTACCACTTCCTTGCTCTAACGTAAGCAAAGAGAATGACTGGGGTGGGAGGGAAGGGAGGGGATATTTAACAGCTTTGCTGTGGTGCTCTTTGCTGCCTCCTGCTGGGCAGGAGTGATATTCCCAACAGTAATGATGATCTGTGGACTCATCATGTCATTAGAAAGAAAACTGGCGAAGCCGGCTTTTGCAGGCGACGCCGCATATGTAATCTTGCCCTAAGTTTACTGTTGTTCAAAGTCTGGTTGTGGAGGAATCACAGTATCTACTGAAAATATGGAAAACATGTGGTGGATCATTTATGTTCGATCTAGATTGGCATTCAGTTTTTACTTTACGCAAGGTCAATATGAAACCATATTTAAGATCCAGCACTCACCTGTAATCATATATGGTGAACAGTAGCTTAAGGAGTCCACTGTATTAAAAGGGACACAAAACAAGTTGGGAGAGACACAAAAACAGAATTTATGCTTACCTGATAAATCATTTTCTCTTGCAGTGTATCCAGTCCACGGATTCATCCTTACTTTTGGGATATTCTCCTTCCCTACAGGAAGTGGCAAAGAGAGCACACAGCAGAGCTGTCCATATAGATCCCCCCCTAGCTCCACCCCCCAGTCATTCGACCAAAGGTTAAGAAGCCAAAGGAGAAACCATAGGGTGCAGTGGTGAATGTAGTTTAAACAAAAAAATTTTTACCTGACTTAATTGCCAGGGCGGGCCGTGGACTGGATACACCGCAAGAGAAAGTAATTTATCAGGTAAGCATAAATTCTGTTTTCTCTTGCAAGGTGTATCCAGTCCACGAATTCATCCTTACTTGTGGGATACCAATACCAAAGCATTAGGACACGGATGAAGGGAGGGAACAAGACAGGTACCTTAAATGGAAGGCACCACTGCTTGCAAAACCTTTCTCCCAAAAAAAACCTCCGAAGAAGCAAAAGTATCGAATTTATAAAATTTAGCAAAAGTATGCAGTGAAGACCTAGTTGCTGCCTTACAAATCTGTTCAACAGAAGCCTCATTTTTGAAAGCCCATGTGGAAGCCACTGCTCTGGCAGAATGAGCAGCAATTCTTTCAGGAGGCTGCTGGCCAGCAGTCTCATAGGCCAAACGGATGATGCTTTTCAGCCAAAAGGAAAGAGGTAGCAGTCGCCTTCTGACCTCTCCTCTTACCAGAATAGATAACAAACAAAGAAGAGGTTTGTCTGAAATCCTTAGTTGCTTGTAAATAGAACTTTAAAGCACGAACTACATCAAGATTATGCAAAAGACGTTCCTTCTCTGTGTCCTAACCCATCTTCGAAGAAGGAACAACTATTTCCTGGTTAATATTCTTGTTAGAAACAACTTTAGGAAGAAAACCAGGTTTGGTACGCAAAACTACCTTATCTGCGTGGAACACCAGATAAGGTTAATCACACTGTAAGGCAGATAATTCTGAGACTCTTCGAGCAGAAGAGATGGCTACCAAAAACAAAACTTTCCAAGATAACAACTTAATATCTAAGGAATGTAAAGGTTCAAACGGAACCCCTTGAAGAATTGAAAGAACTAGATTTAGACTCCATGGCGGAGCCACAGGTTTATAGACAGGCTTGATTCTGACTAAAGCCTGTGCAAACGCTTGAACGTCCGGTACCTCTGCCAGACGCTTGTGCAAAAGGATAGACAGAGCAGATATCTGTCCCTTCAAAGAACTAGCCGACAATCCTTTCTCCAAACAGTCTTGGAGAAAAGACAATATCCTGGGAATCCCAATCTTACTCCATGAGTAACCCTTGGATTCACACCAACAAAGATATTTCCACCATATCTCATGGTAGACCTTCCTGGTGACAGGCTTTCTAGCCTGAATCAGAGTATCTATAACTGACTCAGAAAAACCACGCTTTGAAAGAATTAAGCGTTCAATCTCCAAACAGTCAGACATAGAGAAACTAGATTTGGATGCTTGAACGGACCCTGTATTAGAAGGTCCTGCCTCATTGGCAGTGTCCATGGTGGGACAGATGACATGTCCACTAGGTCTGCATACCAAGTCCTGCGAGGCCACGCAGGCGCTATCAAAATCACTGATGCCTTCTCCTGCTTGATTCTGGCGATCAGACGAGGGAGAAGAGGAAACGGTGGGAAAACATAAGCCAGATTGAAGGACCAAGGCGCTACTAGAGCATCTGGATCCGTAGAGAGGAAGCTTGGAGTTCTGACGGGACGCCATCAGGTCCAATTCTGAAATGCCCCATAGCTGAGTCAGCTGGGCAAATACCTCCGGGTGGAGTTGCCACTCCCCCGGGTGAAAAATCTGACGACTTAGAAAATCCGCCTCCCAGTTGTCTACACCTGGGATGTGAATTGCTGATAGATGGCAGGAGAGGGCCTCCGCCCACCTGATTATTTTGGTTACTTCCCTCCTCGCTAGAGAACTTTGTTCCCCCCTGATGATTGATGTAAGCTACAGTCGTAATGTTGTCCGACTGAAATCTTATGAATTTGGCCGCAGCTAGGTGAGGCCATGCCTGAAGCGTGTTGAATATCGCCCTCAGTTTGCACTACAGATGTCCGAGGAATGGAATGAAGAACTCGGCAAGTAGTTAAAAGTTTCAACTTTCTGACCTCCGTCAGAAATATTTTCATTTCTACCGAATCTATTGGTGTTCCTAGGAAGGGAACCCTTGTGAGTGGGGACAGGGAACTCTTTTTAATGTTCACCTTCCACCCGTGAGACCTTAGAAAGGCCAATACAATCTCTGTGTGAGCCATGGCTCTGTGAAAAGACGACGCCTGAATTAAGATGTCGTCCAAATAAGGCGCCACTGCTATGCCCCGCGGTCTTAGAACCGCCAGAAGGGAACCTAGCACCTTTGTGAAAATTCTGGGAGCAGTGGCTAAGCCGAATGGAAGAGCCACAAACTGGTAATGCTTGTCTAGAAAATCGAACCGGAAGGAACCGATGATGATCTTTGTGGATTGGGATATGCAGGTACGCATCCTTTAGATCCATGGTAGTCATTTATTGACCTTCCTGGATCATAGGTAAGATTGTCTGAATGGTCTCCATCTTGAATGATGAGACTCTGAGGAATTTGTTTAGTAATTTGAGATCCAGGATTGGTCTGAAAGTTCCTTCTTTTTTGGGAACCACAAACAGGTTTGAGTAAAACCCAAGCCCTTGTTCCTCAATTGGAACTGGGTGGATCACTCCCATTGTATGTAGGTCTTCTACACAGCGTAAGAACGCCTCTTTCTTTGATGTGTCTGTAGACAGAAGAGAAATATGGAACCTTCCCCTTGGAGGGGAGTCCTTGATTCTAGAAGATATCCCTGGGTAACAATCTCTAAAGCCCAGGGATCGAGAACATCTCTTGCCCAGGCCTGAGCGAAGAGAGAAAGTCTGCCCCCTACTAGATCCGGTTCCGGATCGGGGGCTACCCCGTCATGCTTTCTTGGTAGCAGCTGCAGGCTTTTTGGCCTGTTTACCCTTGTTCCAGCCCTGATAAGGCTTCCAGGTTGCCTTGGGCTGTGAAGCGTTACCCTCTTGCTCTGCAGCTGTAGAGGCTGAAGCGGGACCGCTCCTGAAATTACGAAAAGGAACGAAAATTAGCTTTGTTTTTAGCCTTAAAAGGCTTGTCCTGGGGAGAGCATGGCCCTTTCCCCCGGTGATTTCTGAAATAATCTCTTTCAATTCTGGCCCGAAAAGGGTCTTTCCCTTGAAAGGGATATTTAACTATTTGGATTTTGACGACACATCGGCCGACCATGACTTGAGCCAAAGCGATCTGCGTGCCATAATGGCGAAGCCTGAATTTTTTGCCGCCAACTTAGCCGATTGCAAAGCGGCATCTGTAATAAATGAATTAGCCAGCTCTAGAGCCTTAATTCTATCCATAATTTTTTCATATGAGGTCTCCGTCTGGAGCGACTCCTCCAGCGCCTCAAACCAGAAAGCCGCTGCAGTAGTTACAGGAACAATGCAGGCAATAGGTTGGAGAAGAAAGCCTTGTTGAACAAAGATTTTCTTAAGTAAACCTAACTTTTTATCCATAGGATCTTTAAAAGCACAACTGTCTTTAATTGGTATGGTTGTGCGCTTAGCAAGTGTCAAACAGCCCCCTCTACCTTAGGCACCGTCTGCCACGAGTCCCGCCTAGGGTCAGTTATGGGGAACATTTTCTTCAAAATAGGTGGGGGGACAAAAGGGACACCTGGTCTATCCCACTCCCTAGTAACAATATCCGCAACCCTCTTAGGGATCAGAAATGCATCAGTGTATACAGGAACCTCTAGGTACTTGTCTATTTTACACAACTTCTCTGGGACCACCATAGGGTCACAATCATCCAGAGTAGCTAATACCTCCCTGAGCAAAAACGCAGAGGTGTTCCAATTTAAATTTAAATGCTAATTAATCTGACTCTGCCCGATGAGAAACCTTTCCTGAATCGGAAATTTCTCCCCCAGACATCAAATCCCTCACCTCCATTTCAGAGCGTTGTGAGGGTACATCAGATAAGGCTACCAAAGCTTCAGACTGCTCATAATCTGTTCTTAAAACAGAGCTATCACGCTTTGTAGGAAAAACTGGCAGTTTGGATAGAAAGGCCGCAAGGGAATTATCCATAACTGTCGCTAGTTGTTGCAATGTAATAGGGGCAGATGCACTAGAGGCACTAAGCGTCGCTTGCGCGGGCGTAACTGGTTGTGACACATGGGGAGAGGTAGACAGACTATCCTCATTACCTTCAGTCTGAGAATCATCTTGGGCCACATTTTTAAGTGCAACAATATGATCTTTAAAGTGTATAGACACATTAGTGCAATTGGGACACATTCTGAGAGGGGGTTCCACCATGGCTCTAAACACATTGAACAAGGATTTTCCTTAGTGTCAGACATGTTTAAAAGACTAGTAGCATACACAAGCAAGCTTGGAAAACACTTTAATCAAATAAAAAACACAATTTGAAAAAAACGTTACTGTGCCTTTAAGAAATAAAAAGGGCACACAATTTTACAAAACAGTGAAAAATGCACCAATCCTTTTTTCACAGTATGTACCGAAGGCTTAAATAAGATTGCACAGCAAGTTTCAGAACGATTAACCCCTTAATGCCCAAACCGGAGCAGCCTAAAGCCAACAATCGGTTAACAAACTACAGCACCTTGCCACAGCTTACAGCTGTGGCCCTACCTGCCCTTAGGGATCAGTTTTGGGGAAATAAAGCTTCTTCTAGGCCCTCAATCAGCAGCTGGACCCTCCATGTGAAGCAGCATGAAACAGTCTCTCAATTCTAAGTGCGCATCTGAGGCGCGAAATTAGGCCTCTCCCACTCCACTCCGGAGTTGTGAGGCCTACAAAAATCACTTCTAAGTGACTAAATTTATGCCATGTGAATAATAACCCCAGTAAAACACTCCAAGGTGCCTAAAAAGGTGTCTCCAATGAGTATTTTTTTAATAAATAATCGATTACCCTAGTCAACCAACCTATTTAGCACTGTCATGTAAGCATTCAATTCTATACTAAGTCTCAGAACATAGCTTACCCTCCCCACATGGGGATCTTGTCAGTCTTCTAGCATTATCTCAGTCTTGTCTAGAAATAAATGACTGAACATACCTAATTGCAGTCAAGCCTGCAAACTGTTCTCCCCAACTGAAGTTTTCTGGTACTCCTCAGTCCTGTGTGGGAACAGCAGTGGATTTTAGTTACAACATGCTAAAATCATTTTCCTCTCAGCAGAAATCTTCATCACTTTTCTGCTAGAGAGTAAATAGTACAAACCGGTACCATTTAAAAATAAACTCTTGATTGAAGATATAAAACTACAATTCTAACACCACATTCACTTTACCCTCCCTGAGAGAGAACCTAGTGCGTTAACGCGGCAAAGAGAATGACTGGGGGGTGGAGCTAGGGGGGGAGCTATATGGACAGCTCTGCTGTGTGCTCTCTTTGCCACTTCCTGTAGGGAAGGAGAATATCCCACAAGTAAGGATGAATCCGTGGACTGGATACACCTTGCAAGAGAAATATAATAATATGTACTTTAATTACTTTACCTGCATATTTATACCGCAGTGCCTCGCCATTAACCCTGTCTTTTAAGTTTCTGAATTGTACAGCTCTAACTCCCCCCACACATTTCCTTATATGGCTTCCTCTATATCCACCTTTGCTTTGGTAGAATGCAAGACTTCAACACTCATTATCTGCTGGAGCATGCCTAGAAGCAAATAAGCTTCTGTGAACTCAGTTGAAATACAATGCCTGTGTTTCTGATGCTAAACACTGATAATGGGGGTGAATCAAACTACTCCAGACAGCATGGCTATGTAAGTAATTTTGCTTATTTTTGAAAATTATTGTAAAATACTTGTCAGCAACTTTTAAACAATTTTTTATGCAAGCTATTTTTAATTAATTAGCCCTTTTAGTATATGCACAGATCCAACATGTTTCATGGCACTTTTACTAACTTATCAAATTTCTCAAAACTTAAATAATCTGATAGGAAACCCCTAAAAAATGTTTCCACATTTCAAAACCTCTTTTTTCAAATACTAATATAGTGCAAATAACATGTATAAGCACAATTTTATAGTTTACTTGTATTTTCCTGACAAAATTTGTATTGCTGCCAAGCCTATTTTGGTCCTCATTATTAACAGCATATTAGCGTGTTCTACCTGAGTAGAACAATCATGGTGACCCGCCTGCGCATTTCCTATGGTATGTGACCCACTTATGCGCAATTTGATTTTTTCTAGTTCAGTGTCAGCTGGCGCATCATCAACCCTGCCCTAGATGATTTATTATTGAGAATTCCAGCCTTCTTTTATGGGTGGTCGTCAGAGCCATTTTTAGAAGAAATAAAAATATAGAAGCTTCATTTTTGGATTAAAATAAGTGCATTTAAAAGTTTTAGTATTGAGGTATCTTATAATGTGTTTTCTTATTCATACACATTTGAAAAAGATTTCTAACTCTTTAATGCTGAAGAAAACATTTGACATGTCAAGGCACATGTAATTGTAAATAGTTTTTCAAGTGCATAGAGACGTCATAAAAAATTGCGAAAGGATTGCTAAGGTCCCTTTGCAATGCCATTTGCGCTTTCCACTCAAAGAAATGGGAATCTTAAAATCTTGCAACATGTCACTATGGAGGTTTGGTTATGTTTTTCCGCACTAGGATTTTGATAGCTTAAAATTTTCAGTCCATTGTGAAAGGGTAGCCAATATTTACAATATTCACAGGGCTTTAATATAGTAGTAACTGAGGCATACACCCCTTAAAAAGACTGTTGGGATGCATTTTTTCTGGTTTCCTTACAGTCTAACGATCCATATTTATTTTAAATACTTTTTTTTTTTTTTTATAAATTTTTATTGAGTGATAATTAAATACAACGTCGATAGCATTACATCAATCTGTTGATTGCTTTACATAGCAGGTATGATCCTGGTACACAGTCCAGGAGAAAAAAAATAAAAAAATAATAAAGGGAAACAGGGAGCCAAAATAAAGGGAAACAGAAAAGAACATAAGGCAAAACTTGTGCACTCATAAGCATTTTCCTAAACATTAAGTTCACAGTGTCATTCCTCAAGCAATAATATCAAAAATCACTTAAAACAGTTATATATATCATTTTACTACGTCAAATAACATTCCTTTCCAGGGTGAGAATCAAACTACGCTAAGAAGGCATGGCTTTAATCGGGGTGAAGGTAATACTACGGGTTATGTAATGACCTGTACTCTTCCCACAAAAAGGAAATGGACAAATAATCATCTAACCTTTTAGATATCACAAAATGGTACTTTTCTAGTAATATAGTGGTGGATACTAAGGATCTCCATTTCTCCACTGTGGGGGGGTCTGTTTGTTTCCAATGTTGTGGGATCAATCTTTTGGCACTGTTGATCAGTATATATAGTAGTTGGAGTCTGAGTTTGCATCTAACTTTTGGGAATTTATTATTATTTTAAATACTTTATTTATACAGATGACAATTTTGACCAAAAGTGTAGTAAACAATACAACTGTACATATCAAGAAAAGCTGTATATTACAATATCAATAAACTTGAATCTGTTTTGATGAATAATAAAGTTCACACTTAGAAAGAACCAATGTCAATGAGTGATTAATTTTATAAAAATAAATTAAATATGATGAAGGTACTACAAAACAGAATTATTGTCAGTTCCCCAGGGTGTCAGCATAAATGTTCTATCTCCTCTCAGTTGTGCATTTAGAAGGTATTCAGAATGTCTGAGTGGGTACATTTGTTTCCAGTTTTCTCATGAAATGGGTTGTTCTCCCATGCAACTTTTCCATTATATCTACCTGTTCATATATCACCTGATGCTAAACTGCCTTTTTTAGCTCGTCAATCCATTTCTTAAAAATGATCTTCCTAGTCTGCAAAATGACGTTATGCGTAAAAATTACAGCACGATTGGGAACTTTTTAAGATTAAAGGGCCATTAAAAACTAATTTTTTCTTTGCATAAATGTTTTGTAGATGATCTATTTATAAAGCCCATAAAGTTTGTTTTTTAAAAAAAAAAATGTATAATTTTGCTTATTTTTAAATAACACTGCTCTGATTTTCAGACTCCTAACCAAGCCCCAAAGTTTTATTTGAATACCGTCAGCTACCTTCTCCAGCTTGCTCCTGTTTGTGTAAAAGGTCTTTTCATATGCAAAAGAAGGGGGAGGGGGGGGGTCTTATTTCCCACTTGCAGTGGGCTTTCCAACTGCCTTTTCAACAGAGCTAAACTGAAAGCTTCTAAGTACGTTTTTAAACCATTTTAAACTGGATTTTTATATCAGTATCTGTGCATCTTATTCTTTATAGTAGTGTCTATTACATGCAGTTATATGAAAATGAGTGTATACTGTCCCTTTAAGGAATATAATGTTTTGAGGGGAAAAAGTTGAATTTAAGATTACAGGTGGTGTTTATCCAGTGTGCCAACCATACCCCAGAACAATTTGAAACATCCCGATTATGCAGAGTATGTTTGCTCATGTAATGAGCACTTTGGACACTTCCCAAGAGTCTTAGGGTTTTACTTCTAATATACCTTTGGTGAAATATATGCTTTTTCAAGTAACCTGATATGCGATTCTCTATTGTCAGCTGATAGTGTAACTTTTGTTACCCTCTGTATACTTTGCTGATCGTAAGTCACTGGTACATTCATGTCTAGCATTTCAGTCCTCTTACCTCTAATATGTTTCAAAGTAAGGTCATTGTTTGGGTCCAAAAGTATTTTATATATTGAGGATATTGAGGTCACTCCCTGAGCAGCTAAAGTTATTCTATATATGCCATTGTTGGTTGCCAAGAGCTTTTGAGATCTTAATATGCCATTTACATAGCGCCTCATTTGCAGATAAGCAAACTGATGTGTGCATGGAATGTCAAACTGTCTGTTTGTACAGACGTCTGCTTTCTCCTCATCAAAGAGCTGAGATACAGAGTGTAATCCTAATCTCTTTCAATTCCTTAATACTACAGTAGTCCGATGGAAAGTCTGGGATCTCCTGGATAGGAAGGTATTTTGCGATTAGGTGATTGATGACAAATTTGCTACAAATTTTCCTCCAAGCATATATCGGTTGTCTCATTAAAGGATAATCTTTAAAATGTTTGTCTCCTTTCAGTGGACTCATATGTGGTAACTTTTTAAGCAACCAAGGTTCAGTTGCTTGTTCTTCTAAGTCAGGTATGGTAAAGTGATCTTGATCTGTAAGCCAGTCATTTACATACTTTGCCTGAGCAGCCCTATTATAACATTCTAAATTATGGACAGCCAGACCTCCAGAATTTATTGAGCTCATCATTTTGAGCAAACTTATTCTGTGTTATTTGCCCAAATGACGGTAAATATAGGGGAATTCAAAAACTCGAGATCAGATTTATGACTGACTTCTGGTATCATTTGGAATAAAGGAGTTTCAGAAACATAACATTTTTAATTAATCATATTCTACCAGACATAGTAAGAGGAAGCTTCGCCCAGTGAGAGACAAGGTCTTGAAGTTCTTTAAATAATGGCTTGTAATTGGTGTCATACCATTTACTCAGCTCTATCGATTGATTCCCAAGTGCTTAAAAATACCCGTGACTATATTAAAATCGTATGCTAATTTAGGTGGGGATGATTGAAGACAACTATAACAACTCTGATTTGTCAGTGTTTACTTTATATCCTGAAACTTGGCTGAATTCTTCTATTATGTGCATGGCTTTGGAGACATTAATCCTTGGGTTTTGTATGAATAAGACCAGGTCATCCGCAAAAAGGGAAAACTGGGAAAATACCTGACCTATTTATAAACCCTCAGTTTCATTCCTAATTTTGATGGCCAGGAGATCAATTGATAAGTTGAACAAAAGAGGAGAGAGTGGACTGCCCTGCCTTGTACCTCTTTGGAGGGGAAAAGGCTGAGAGGGCTCTCTATTGACTAAGATCGAGGCCACTGGTGCAAAGTATAAGGATTGAATGGTTTGTGCAAATGATACAGTGATTCCACATCTGCTCAATGTAAGAAAGGTGGTCTTAGAGGACCCTGCCAAATTACTTTTCGGCATCCACCAGAAAGATTCAGACCTCCGGGGGCCCCAGGACCTGTGGCTGCAAAACAAGCCCAATCATCAGCCCTCAACCACCGTGCTTGACAGTTGGCATGAGGTGTTTCTGCCAATATGCCGTGTTTGATTTTCGCCAAACATCTCTACTTGTCTTGTCTGTCCAAAGGAAATTGTTCCTGAAGTCTAGTAATTTGTTCAGATGCAAATTAGCAAACCTAAGCCATGCTGCTATGTTCTTTTTAGCGTTAGAGGTTTTCTCCTGGCAATCCTTCCATACAAACCACACTTGTTCAGTCGTTTTCTAATTGTACTGTCATGAACTTTAACATTTAAAAAGGATTGAGAATGATCTGACTCATTGACACTATGTTACAGCTAGAGATTGTGTGAACATCATCACTAGAAATCAGAAGAAAGCCTTAGAGAGTCTCAGTGACAATACATAAATAGTCATACGGGGCGCAGACAAAGGCAGGGCCTTTGTTGTAATGGATAGGAAAGACTAATGTAGGAGAAGCCTTGAGACAACTGTAGAATGAACAGGACTATACAAAATAAGCAAGTGATCCTAGTAGAACATTCCACCAGCAGTTGGCCTCCCTTGTGGATGATGGGGATTAATAAATCAGGATACTAGTAGTTATTTATTGGTAAAGAATCCAACTGTTTCCGTCTTTAAACCACCTACCCAAGGTTCATAAATCATTGGCTTGACAATGTTCTGCAGCCACTGGTAAGCACTCTGTGGAGTTATATCTCCGATACCAAGCACGTTTTGAACTTGTTGGCATGGAATGGCAGAGTAATTACAGATTGCTTTTGGTGGATGTCAGATCTTTGTATTTAACTATACCACATGAGAGGGGACTAAAGGCCGTTGAGACTAGATATACAAATTTGTGATCAGTCACCAAATGTTTGCTCACCCACAACTATTTCGAGTTTGAGGGGGTGTTCTATCTCCAGAGATGTGGGACGGCAATGGGGGCTACGTTTGCACCCTCCTATGCCAACCTATTCATGGGTTGGTGTGAGCTGTGCCACGTCTTTGGCGATGGTAATGCCTTCAGACAAGAGATAGTGTGGTACAGATGCTTCAAAGATGATCTCCTGTTCATCTGAGGTTGTATTTACCTAATGTTAAGACCTGCTAAGGACCAGATTTTTTTTTTTTTAAAAAACAGGACTGGATTCCTTCTTGTGAAAGGCCAACACACTAAGACCTGGATTTGCACGAATTATCCAAATGCACATGCCTACACTATATCACTTATGTAAATGTTTAGAGATTTACTTCTGACCTACAAAGCTATATATAAGTACTGTAGGTTTATTTAAACAGAATGTAACATCTGTTCATGTAGATTGGTAAGCATTGTATAATATGACATTTTAACATTACATACAAAAAAAAAGATTTAGCAAATAAGTAATAAAAAGTAGATTTTGTTCTAAGGACAATATAAAAACCAATCAGTGTTAAAATAAAGCATATTTCTACAAGAAAGAAAACATAATTTATGTAAGAACTTACCTGATAAATTCATTTCTTTCATATTGGCAAGAGTCCATGAGCTAGTGACATATGGGATATACAATCCTACCAGGAGGGGCAGGGCCGCCATCAGGGGGTGACAGGGGTGACTCCTGTCAGAGGCCCAATGGGCTAGGGGGGCCCCATGAGGCAAGAACTAAAAAAAAAAAAAAAAAAAAAAAAATTTTTTTTTTTTTAATTTTGGCAGCCACCAGTGGGTACTACAGCAGAGTACTAATTGAGCATGGGAAATGTTATTACAAGGAATAAAGTATTAGCATTTGAGAGGATTTCTGAGTGTGCACTAAACCACTATGCACAGTGTGAGACAGACTTGGCACTTTGTTTGTAGAGTGTGTGCCTGAGTCATAACGGCTGATCACTTTCATTTGCAGAAGAGGTAGGAACTACTTAGCAAATGTTTTTTATTTCTTTGTGCAATTTAAGATTGTAACTTTAGTGTGGTAGTAGTTGTATGGTGGGGCCAGGGGTCCATAAAAACACATTTTTTTAGCAGCAGTGTATTTATGATTATTTGACAATGCTGTAGAAATTCTATATTTAAAATCATGCAGAAATGTTTCCTCCTCAATACACAAATGATATATTACATTCCAGTTTACTGCCCCTTTATGCAAGGACTTTCCAGATACAAGGAGGCATTTTATCTAAGATTTTTACATCTGCATAACATGTTATACTCTCAGACTTAGATTGCTCAGTGTTGGAAATGAGACAGGTTAACTTAAAACTGTTCAGTTTACTCTACAGCTGACTTAATTTTGAAATGCATACCAACAAGCTTAAATCCTGCATTTAACCAGATCTAATGGTATGAGTACCACAGCTTATGGTTCCACCAAGACCATATAGAGTACAGCATTTTCAAAATCCACAAGTACAGCTGACATATGGGAACATTTGTACGCTATATTTGAAGTGGTGCTCTTGGTTGGGGAAAATGGGGAAAATATGAAACAAACATATGTCAACATTTTAAAAGTAATTTTATTCATCTAGCCATCTACCCAGATCATTATTGTACAATTTTGAATTCACAGAATTATTTTTGATTGCACATTTACAAATATGATTCTTTAAAAAGTGATCTCTTAATTTCTGCATTTTTTTTTTATCATGCATGTCACACACTGTTGATTTAGGGAATGCAAGCTGCATAAATGTTTCCTCCTGTGAGTGTTTCTGTGGGTGTCTGTGTTTATGTCTTTGTGCTTTGGTTTGTGTCTATGAGTGTGTATGTATTTTTTTTTTCTGTTGGTATCTCTGTGAGTGTGGGTGTGTATGTATTTGTGCATTTTCTGTGGATGTCTGTGAGGGTGTGTGCATATGTCTTTGAGCTTTTTCTATGGGTGTCTCTGTGAGGGTGGGCGTGTGTTTGTCTTTGTGTATTTTCTCTGGATGCCTCTGTGAGGGTGGGTGTGTATGTCTGTGTTTTTTGTGGATGTCTCTGTGAGGGTGTGTGTATGTATGTCTGTGTTTTCTGTGGGTGTCTCTGTGTGTTTTCTGAGGCTGTCTCTGTAGGTGTTTCCTTGGGTGTGTGTGCAAGTTTGAGTTTGTGTGTGTGTGTGTCCATTGTCTGTTCCTAGGTTTAGGACATTTTGACCTTACTACTGATTATTCACATCTTTCTACAGACTTTGAGACTAATGAGACCTTTCCGGAAGTCACCAATCTACCATTTAACCTTTAAATTATTGTTTAGGCAGTTCAGGGCCCTTCCTTTCAGCCACTGCATGCTGTTATCATTTAGTTGGCATCTTCCTTTACAAAAAGATAATCAGAACTCCATATTTTGTTTTCTAAATCTCCTTTTTTTACAAAACTGAAGTTTACCTCATTACTTGTCAGGTCAATGTAAACAAGTGCCTAGTGTCTGTTTGGGTGTCTGTGTCTGAGTTTCTTTGCGTGTTTGCTAGAGTGTCTATATGTGAATCCTTATGTGTGAGTGTGTGTATGTTTCAGTGTATGTTACTACCTTTACAACATTTCCAAGTTTAAATAGACACTTAAGAATAAAGTGCATATACGTTTTAGTCACTTGGTCAAAAATTGCACATGTCAAAGGGGGGGGGGGGCCTGGTCAATGGTTAAGTCAGGGGCCCCAAAATTTCTAGTGGCGGCCCTGGACGCCACCAATGCATCCACTAGTGTCGCCTTGGGATCTGTGGATCTGGACCCGTAGCGAGGAACCTTGGAGTTCTGACGAGACGCCATCAGCTCCATATCTGGAGTGCCCCATAGTTGAGTTAACTGGGCAAAAACCTCCAGGTGAAGTTCCCACTCCCCCGGATGGAAAGTCTGCCGACTCAAATAATCCGCCTCCCAGTTGTCTACTCCTGGGATGTGAATTGCAGATAGATGGCAGGAGTGATCCTCCGCCCATTTGATGATCTTGGATACCTCTCTCATCGCCAAGGAACTCTTTGTTCCCCCCTGATGATTGATGTACGCTACAGTCATGTTGTCCGACTGAAATCTTATGAATCTGGCCTTCGCTAGTTGAGGCCAAGCCAGGAGCGCATTGAATATCGCTCTCAGTTCCAAAATGTTTATCGGGAGAAGAGACTCTTCCCGAGACCATAGACCCTGAGCTTTCAGAGAGTCCCAGACCGCGCCCCAGCCTAAGAGACTGGCGTCGGTCGTGACAATGACCCACTCTGGTCTGCGGAAACTCATTCCCTGAGACAGGTGATCCTGAGCCAACCACCAGAGGAGTGAGTCTCTGGTTACCTGGTCTACTTGAATCTGGGGAGACAAGTCTGCATAATCCCCATTCCACTGTTTGAGCATGCACAGTTGCAATGGTCTTAAATGAATTCGAGCAAAAGGAACCATGTCCATTGCTGCAACCATTAGTCCTATTACTTCCATGCACTGAGCTATGGAAGGCTGAGGAATAGATTGAAGAACTCGACAAGCGTTTAGAAGCTTTAACTTTCTGACCTCTGTCAGAAAAATCTTCATTTCCACGGAATCTATTATTGTTCCCAGAAAAGGAACCCTTGTGGACGGGGACAAGGAACTCTTTTCTATGTTCACCTTCCACCAGTGAGACCTGAGAAAGGCTAAAACAATGTCTGTATGAGCCCTTGCTTTGGAAAGGGACGACGCTTGGATTAGAATGTCGTCTAGGTAAGGTGCTACAGCAATGCCCCTCGGCCTTAGGACCGCTAGAAGGGACCCTAGCACCTTTGTGAAAATTCTGGGAGCAGTGGCTAAACCGAACTGAAGAGCCACGAACTGGTAATGTTTGTCCATAAAGGCGAACCTCAGGAACTGATGATGATCTTTGTGGATAGGAATATGCAGGTACGCATCCTTTAAGTCCACGGTAGTCATGTATTGACCCTCCTGGATTGTTGGTAAAATCGTTCGAATGGTTTCCATTTTGAATGATGGAACTCTGAGGAATTTGTTTAGAATTTTTAAATCCAGAATTGGCCTGAAAGTTCCCTCTTTTTTGGGAACTACAAACAGGTTTGAGTAAAAACCTAGACCTTGTTCCGCTGTTGGAACTGGGTTTATCACTCCCATTTTTAATAGATCTCCTACGCAATGTAAGAATGCCTGTCTTTTTATCTGGTCTGAAGATAAGCGAGACATGTGGAACCTTCCCCTTGGAGGAAGTTCCTTGAACTCTAGAAGATACCCCTGAGAGACTATTTCTAGTGCCCAGGGATCCGGAACATCTGTTGCCCAAGCCTGAGCAAAGAGAGAAAGTCTGCCCCCTATTAGATCCGGTCCCGGATCGGGGGCTACCCTTTCATGCTGTCTTGGTAGCAGCAGCAGTTTACCCTTGTTCCAGCCTTGCAATGGTTTCCATGCTGGTTTAGGCTGGGAAGCGTTACCCTCTTGTCTAGAGGCTGCAGAGTTAGAAGCCGGTCCGTTCCTGAAATTGCGAAAGGAACGAAAATTAGACTTGTTCTTAGCCTTGAAAGGCATATCCTGTGGGAGGGCATGGCCCTTTCCCCCAGTGATGTCAGAAATAATCTCCTTCAATTCTGGCCCGAAAAGGGTCTTACCCTTGAAAGGAATATTAAGTAATTTTGTTTTGGACGACACATCCGCCGACCAAGATTTTAGCCAAAGCGCCCTGCGCGCCACTATTGCAAAACCTGAGTTTTTTTGCCGCTAATTTTGCTAATTGAAAAGCGGCATCCAAAATAAAGGAATTAGCCAACTTTAGTGCGTGAATTCTGTCCATGACTTCATCATATGGAGTCTCCTTTTGGAGCGAACTTTCTAGTTCCTCGAACCAAAAAGACGCCGCCTTGGTGACAGGAATAATGCACGAAATTGGTTGAAGAAGGAAACCTTGCTGAACAAAAATCTTTTTAAGCAATCCTTCCAATTTTTTATCCATAGGATCTTTGAAAGCGCAACTGTCCTCTATAGGAATAGTTGTGCGCTTTGCTAACGTTGAAACTGCCCCCTCTACCTTAGGGACCGTTTGCCATGCGTCCCTTCTGGGGTCGACAATGGGGAACATTTTCTTAAATATAGGAGGGGGAACAAATGGTACACCTGGCTTCTCCCACTCCTTAGTCACTATGTCCGCCACCCTCTTGGGTATCGGAAAAGCATCAGCGTGCACTGGGACCTCTAAGAATTTGTCCATTTTGCACAACTTCTCTGGAATTACCAAAGAATCACAATCATCAAGAGTAGCTAGCACCTCCTTAAGCAGGGCGCGGAGATGTTCTAGCTTAAATTTAAATGCCACGATATCAGGTTCTGCCTGCTGAGAAATTTTTCCTGAATCAGAAATTTCTCCCTCAGACAGACCCTCCCTCACTGCCAACTCAGATTGATGTGAGGGTATAACAGATAAATTATCGTCAGCGCCTACTTGCTCATCCTCTGTATTTAAAACTGAGCAATCACGCATTCTGGGAAATGCTGGCAGTTTGGATAAAAGAGCTACTATAGAATTATCCATTACTGCTGTTAATTGCTGCATAGTAACAAGCATTGGCGCGCTAGATGTACTAGGTATCGCCTGCGCGGGCAAAACTGGTGTTGACACAGAAGGAGAGGATGATGAACTATCCCCACTACCTTCATTAGAAGAATCATCTTGGGCAACCTTATTAAATGTGACAGTACTGTCCTTACTTTGTTTGGACGCCATGGCACAATTTGCACATACATTTAAAGGGGGAACCGCCTTGGCCTCCATACACACAGAACATATGCTATCTGAAGGTACAGACATGTTAGACAGATTTAGGCAGGCTATTAATGTAATAAAAACAATTTTAAACAAAACCGTTACTGTCTCTTTAAATAATAAAAAGAGCACACTTTATTTCTGAATGTTCAAAAAACTATCAAAGAAATATCCGATCTTTCTGAAATTTACACCCCAGTGTCTTAATGCTTTGAAAGTATTGCACACAAAATTTCAAGTCTCTAACCCCTTAAATGAGCAAACCGGAGCTAATAGTTCAATTTACCGGTTTTAAACACACTACAGTCCCTGCCACAGACTTTGCTGCGGCTTTTACCTTCCTTAGGGGTGATTCACCACAGAATAAAGCCCCCCTGAGTCCTTTTCTCAGTCACAGGACCCTCTCACATGAAGCTGCATGCACTGCCTCTGGAAGTAACTGCACAACTGAGGCGCGAAAATGAGGCCTCCTCCCTCTGCATACCAGAGTGAATGGGGCCTTTCTGACTAGATTTAGGTGTCTAAACAACTGCCAGGCGCAAATAAACGTTCCCAAAAGTGTTTCAAATTTCACAAAACACTCCAAATGTCATATAATATGATAAAAAACTAATCGACTTAGCCCACAATAGTGTCAACCAGCATAGAGCCCAATTTATAAGCCTTAATTCTGTTACTGAGTCTAAGAAAATGGCTTACCGGTCCCATAAGGGAAAAATGACAGTCTTCTAGCATTACTGGGTCTTGTTAGAAAAGAGACTGGTCATACCTGAAGCAGATAAGTCTGCAAACTGTTCCCCCCAACTGATGTTCTCTGGTTTCAACAGTCCTGCGTGGGAACAGCAATGGATTTTAGTTACTGGTGCTAAAATCATACTCTTAACAGAAATCTTCATCACTTTCTGTTGTAGAGTAAATAGTACAAACCGGCACTATTTTAAAATAACAAACTCTTGATAGAAGAAATAAAACTACAACTAACACCACAAACTCTTTACCATCCCCGTGGAGATGCTACTTGTTCAGAGCGGCAAAGAGAATGACTGGGGGGCGGAGCCAGAGGGGGGGGCTATATGGACAGCTTTGCTGTGTGCTCTCTTTGCCATTTCCTGTAGGGGAAGAGAATATCCCACAAGTAAGGATGAAGCCATGGACCGGACACACCAATGTAGGAGAAATACATACATACAGACTTCTGGAACAACTTACTAAAAATACATACATACAGACTTTAAACAAAAATCTAACTTTAACCCCCCTAGTATCAAAAACTCACATATGAGTATAGACCAGTCAATGGTTCTTAAGGACCTTGAAAGACTGCCCAAAAAATCCAGGTATAAGAGTAATCTAAGTCCGGGTGAACGACAAGCCCTTAATTCTTTAAGTACTAATAGTAATCTAGTAATCCGCCAAGCGGATAAGGGAGGTGGGACAGTAATTCAGAATATCCAAGACTATATCCTGGAGGCAGACAGAATTCTTAATGATGCCAGCCACTATAGGATATTACCTAATGACCCGACCCTTATATTTTCCAAACAACTTCTTTCCCTTCTATCTGAAGGATTCAATGAAGGAATTATCACCAAAAAAGAAAAAGAGTACCTTTATCCTAAAAATCCTTGTGTTGCTTTCTATTACCATCTTCCCAAAATCCACAAGGACACGTCCAATCCCCCTGGAAGGCCTATAGTGGCTGGCATTGACAGCTTAACTGATCATCTGTCTGCCTATGTGGATTAATTTTTACAGAAGCATGTAATCACTTTGCCTTCTTACATCAAAGATTCTACCGATCTACTCAACAAACTCACAAACTTAGGATTGACTACAAATAGTTCTGATATTTGGTGGATAACGAGCGATGTGAGCTCGTTGTACTCCAATATCCCCCACGACAAGGGCCTGACAGTGATCCAATCATATTTGGAAACGGATATATATATATGCCCCATAAACAACAATTGTTCATTACTGATATAATACGTTTCATATTACACCATAATTACTTTATCTATCAGGGAAGGTACTATCTTCAAACAAAAAGGTACGGCCATGGGCACCAGATTCGCACCCAGTTTTGCCAATCTTTATATGGGCAAATTTGAGGAGACCCATGTCTATGGGTCTCCTATGGGTGCGGGTCTGGTGTTCTATGGCCGTTACATAGATGACCTCATTTTCATCTTTAGGGGGACACATGAAGAAGCCCTTTTATTCTCATCATCCCTTAATCTCAATGATTTTGGTCTTGAATTCACAAGTAATATTCAACGAGGATTGAATACTTAGATCTATCATTATAGTTTTCAGAAACTGGAACTATATCATCTGAAACTGTTTTCAAAAAAGTAGATTGCAACAGTTTTCTTAACTTTAAGAGCAATCATTACTATAGCTGGAAGAAAAATGTGCCATACGGACAATTTAGGCGCATCAGGCGTAATTGTAGTACAGTAGAAGGATATATCAAACAGTCTACCATACTAAAGGATAGATTTTTGGAAAAAGGATAGATTTTTGGAAAAAGGCTATCCGTTAGATTTGGTACAAAATGGATATCTTAGAGCTCTAAATGATGATAGAGATAAATACTTAATACCTGATAATAAAGAGACTAAAGAAACAAAATCACAACCCTCTGATACACTAAAAACCCCTTTGTTTATAACAAGTTATAGTAATCAATTTAGGGAAATCAAGCAAATCATCCATAAATATTGGCCGATAGTTTGTGATGACCCGTTTCTTAAAAACCATATTTCTTCTAAGCCCTGTGTCGTATATAGGAGGGCCCCCACACTTAAAAATAAATTAGCCCCTAGCAAAGTAGTTAGAGACAAAAATAAGAATCATCAACAGAATCTGGGGCCTAATAAGAACTTTTTGAACAATTTTTTGCCTAGACATGGGTTATTCAAATGCCTAAAATCCAGATGTAACATGTGCAGGTCAATCAAAAACATAATTTATGCTTACCTGATAAATTCCTTTCTTCTGTAGTGTGATGAGTCCACGGGTCATCATTACTTCTGGGATATTACTCCTCCCCAACAGGAAGTGCAAGAGGATTCACCCAGCAGAGCTGCACATAGCTCCTCCCCTCTACGTCACTCCCAGTCATTCGACCAAGGACCAACGAGAAAGGAAAAGCCAAGGGTGAAGTGGTGACTGGAGTATAAATTAAAAAATATTTACCTGCCTTAAAAACAGGGCGGGCCGTGGACTGATCACACTACAGAAGAAAGGAATTTATCAGGTAAGCATAAATTATGTTTTCTTCTGTTAAGTGTGATCAGTCCACGGGTCATCATTACTTCTGGGATACCAATACCAAAGCAAAAGTACACGGATGACGGGAGGGATAGGCAGGCTCTTTATACAGAAGGAACCACTGCCTGAAGAACCTTTCTCCCAAAAATAGCCTCCGATGAAGCAAAAGTGTCAAATTTGTAAAATTTGGAAAAAGTATGAAGCGAAGACCAAGTTGCAGCCTTGCAAATCTGTTCAACAGAGGCCTCATTCTTGAAGGCCCAAGTGGAAGCCACAGCTCTAGTAGAATGAGCTGTAATTCTTTCAGGAGGCTGCTGTCCAGCAGTCTCATAAGCTAAACGAATTATGCTACGAAGCCAAAAAGAAAGAGAGGTAGCGGAAGCTTTTTGACCTCTCCTCTGCCCAGAGTAAATGACAAACAGAGAAGACGTTTGTCGAAATTCCTTAGTTGCCTGTAAGTAAAATTTTAGAGCACGGACTACATCCAGGTTGTGCAGTAGACGTTCCTTCTTTGAAGAAGGATTTGGGCATAAAGAAGGAACAACAATCTCTTGATTGATATTCCTGTTAGTAACTACCTTAGGTAAGAACCCAGGTTTAGTACGCAGGACTACCTTATCCGAATGAAAAATCAAATAAGGAGAATCACAATGTAAGGCTGATAATTCAGAGACTCTTCGAGCCGAGGAAATAGCCATTAAAAATAGAACTTTCCAAGATAACAACTTTATATCAATGGAATAAAGGGGTTCAAACGGAACGCCCTGTAAAACATTAAGAACAAGGTTTAAACTCCATGGTGGAGCAACAGTTTTAAACACAGGCTTAATTCTGGCCAAAGCCTGACAAAAAGCCTGGACGTCAGGAACTTCTGACAGACGTTTGTGTAACAGAATGGACAGAGCCGAGATCTGTCCCTTTAATGAACTAGCAGATAAACCCTTTTCTAAACCTTCTTGTAGAAAAGACAATATCCTAGGAATCCTAACCTTACTCCAAGAGTAACCTTTGGATTCACACCAATATAGGTATTTACGCCATATCTTATGGTAAATCTTTCACGTAACAGGTTTCCTAGCCTGTATTAAGGTATCAATAACTGACTCAGAAAATCCACGTCTTGATAAAATCAAGCGTTCAATTTCCAAGCAGTCAGCTTCAGAGAAGTTAGATTTTGATGTTTGAAGGGACCCTGTATCAGAAGGTCCTGTTTCAGAGGTAGAGACCAAGGTGGACAGGATGACATGTCCACCAGGTCTGCATACCAAGTCCTGCGTGGCCACGCAGGTGCTATTAGAATCACTGATGCTCTCTCTTGTTTGATTCTGGCAATCAATCGAGGAAGTAACGGGAAGGGTGGAAACACGTAAGCCATCCTGAAGTCCCAAGGTGCTGTCAGAGCATCTATCAGGACTGCTCCTGGATCCCTGGATCTGGACCCGTAACGAGGAAGCTTGGAGTTCTGTCGAGACGCCATGAGATCTATCTCTGGTTTGCCCCAACGTCGAAGTATTTGGGCAAAGACCTCCGGATGAAGTTCCCACTCCCCCGGATGAAAAGTCTGACGACTTAAGAAATCCGCCTCCCAGTTCTCCACTCCCGGGATGTGGATTGCTGACAGGTGGCAAGAGTGAGACTCTGCCCAGCGAATTATCTTTGATACTTCCATCATAGCTAGGGAGCTTCTTGTCCCTCCCTGATGGTTGATGTAAGCTACAGTCGTGATGTTGTCCGACTGAAACCTGATGAACCCCCGAGTTGTCAACTGGGGCCAAGCCAGGAGGGCATTGAGAACTGCTCTCAATTCCAGAATGTTTATTGGCAGGAGACTCTCCTCCTGACTCCATTGTCCCTGAGCCTTCAGAGAATTCCAGACGGCACCCCAACCTAGAAGGCTGGCGTCTGTTGTTACAATTGTCCAGTCTGGTCTGCTGAATGGCATCCCCCTGGACAGATGTGGCCGAGAAAGCCACCATAGAAGAGAATTTCTGGTCTCTTGATCCAGATTCAGAGAAGGGGATAAGTCTGAGTAATCCCCATTCCACTGACTTAGCATGCACAGTTGCAGTGGTCTGAGATGTAAGCGTGCAAAGGGTACTATGTCCATTGCCGCTACCATTAAGCCGATTACCTCCATGCATTGAGCCACTGACGGGTGTTGAATGGAATGAAGGGTGCGGCAAGCACTTTGAAGTCTTGTTAGCCTGTCCTCTGTCAGGTAAATCTTCATTTCTACAGAATCTATAAGAGTCCCCAGGAAGGGAACTCTTGTGAGTGGAACGAGTGAACTTTTCTTTTCGTTCACCTTCCATCCATGTGACCTTAGAAATGCCAGCACTAACTCTGTATGAGACTTGGCAGTTTGAAAGCTTGAAGCTTGTATCAGAATGTCGTCTAGGTATGGAGCTACCGAGATTCCCCGCGGTCTTAGTACCGCCAGAAGAGCACCCAGAACCTTTGTGAAGATTCTTGGAGCTGTAGCCAATCCGAATGGAAGAGCCACAAACTGGTAATGCCTGTCTAGGAAGGCAAACCTTAGGTACCGATAATGATCTTTGTGAATCGGTATGTGAAGGTAAGCATCTTTTAAATCTACAGTGGTCATGTACTGACCCTCTTGGATCATAGGTAAAATTGTCCGAATAGTCTCCATCTTGAACGATGGAACTCTTAGGAATTTGTTTAGGATCTTTAAGTCCAGGATTGGTCTGAAAGTTCCCTCTTTTTTGGGAACCACAAACAGATTTGAGTAAAACCCCTGTCCCTGTTCCGATCGTGGAACTGGATGGATTACTCCCATTAACAAGAGCTCTTGTACGCAGCGTAGAAACGCCTCTTTCTTTGTCTGAATTGTTGACAATCTTGACAGATGAAATCTCTCTCTTGGAGGAGAGTATTTGAAGTCCAGAAGGTATCCCTGAGATATTATCTCTAGCGCCCAGGGATCCTGAACATCTCTTGCCCAAGCCTGGGCGAAGAGAGAAAGTCTGCCCCCCACTAGATCCGATCCCGGATCGGGGGCCCTCAATTCATGCTGTTTTAGGGGCAGCAGCAGGTTTCCTAGTCTGCTTGCCCTTGTTCCAGGACTGGTTAGGTTTCCAGCCTTGTCTGTAGCGAGCAACAGCTCCTTCCTGTTTTGGTGCAGAGGAAGTTGATGCTGCTCCTGCTTTGAAATTACGAAAGGAACGAAAATTAGACTGTCTAGTCTTGGCTTTGTCCTGAGGCAGGGCATGGCCTTTACCTCTTGTAATGTCAGCGATAATCTCTTTCAACCCGGGCCCGAATAAGGTCTGCCCTTTGAAAGGTATATTAAGCAATTTAGACTTAGAAGTAACATCAGCTGACCAGGATTTTAGCCACAGCGCCCTGCGTGCCTGAATGGCGAATCCTGAATTCTTCGCCGTAAGTTTAGTAAGATGTACTACGGCCTCCGAAATGAATGAATTAGCTAGTTTAAGGACTCTAAGCCTGTCCGTAATGTCGTCCAGAGTAGCTGAACCAATGTTCTCTTCCAGAGACTCAATCCAGAATGCCGCTGCAGCCGTGATCGGCGCAATGCATGCAAGGGGTTGCAATATAAAACCTTGTTGAACAAACATTTTCTTAAGGTAACCCTCTAACTTTTTATCCATTGGATCTGAAAAAGCACAGCTATCCTCCACCGGGATAGTGGTACGCTTAGCTAAGGTAGAAACTGCTCCCTCCACCTTAGGGACCGTTTGCCATAAGTCCCTTGTGGTGGCGTCTATTGGAAACATTTTTCTAAATATCGGAGGGGGTGAGAACGGCACACCGGGTCTATCCCACTCCTTAGTAACAATTTCAGTAAGTCTCTTAGGTATAGGAAAAACCTCAGTACTCGTCGGTACCGCAAAATATTTATCCAACCTACACATTTTCTCTGGTATTGCAACTGTGTTACAATCATTCAGAGCCGCTAACACCTCCCCTAGTAATACACGGAGGTTTTCCAGTTTAAATTTAAAATTTGAAATATCTGAATCCAGTCTGTTTGGATCAGAACCGTCACCCACAGAATGAAGTTCTCCGTCCTCATGTTCTGCCACCTGTGACGCAGTGTCTGACATGGCCCTAATATTATCAGCGCACTCTGTTCTCACCCCAGAGTGATCACGCTTACCTCTTAGTTCTGGTAATTTAGCCAAAACCTCAGTCATAACAGTAGCCATATCCTGTAATGTGATTTGTAATGGCCGCCCAGATGTACTCGGCGCTACAATATCACGCACCTCCCTCTGAGCGGGAGATGTAGGTACTGACACGTGAGGCGAGTTAGTCGGCATAACTCTCCCCTCGTTGTTTGGTGAAATTTGTTCAATTTGTACAGATTGACTTTTATTTAAAGTAGCATCAATACAGTTAGTACATAAATTTCTATTGGGCTCCACTTTGGCATTGCAACAAATGACACAGGTATCATCCTCTGAATCAGACATGTTTAACACACTAGCAAATAAACTTGCAACTTGGAAATACAATTCAATTAGAATAATATTAAAACGTACTGTGCCTTTAAGAAGCACAGAAGATCTATGACAGTTGAAAATTAATAAATTGAAACAGTTATAGCCTCAATCCTTGTAAACAACACAACTTTAGCAAAGGTTTAATCCCATTAGCAAAGATAACAAATTCTGAAAGCAGGAAACAAATTACAGAATAAACGTTTTTTATCTCAGTCAAACTATAATTCTCACAGCTCTGCTGAGAGAAATTACCTCCCTCAAAATAAGTTTTGAAGACCCCTGAGCTCTGTAGAGATGAACCGGATCATGCAGGGAATACAATGAGTTGCTGCCTGAAATATTTGATGCGTAGTAAAAGCGCCAAAAAACGGCCCCTCCCCCTCACACACAGCAGTGAGGGAGAACAGAAACTGTCAGAAAACAGATTAAGCAACTGCCAAGTGGAAACATAGTGCCCAAACATTTATTCACACAGTACCTCAGCAAATGAAAACGATTTTACATTCCAGCAAAAACGTTAAACATAATCTCTAGTTATTAAACAGCTTTATGTATTTCTTACAGTGTAATTCTAGTGAAGTACCATTCCCCAGAATACTGAAGTGTAAAGTATACATACATGACATTATATCGGTATGGCAGGATTTTCTCATCAATTCCATTGTCAGAAAATAAAAACTGCTACATACCTCTATGCAGATTCATCTGCCCGCTGTCCCCTGATCTGAAGTTTACCTCACTCCTCAGATGGCCGAGAACAGCAATATGATCTTAACTACTCCGGCTAAAATCATAGCAAAACTCTGGTAGATTCTTCTTCAAACTCTGCCAGAGAGGTAATAACACACTCCGGTGCTATTTTAAAATAACAAACTTTTGATTGAAGATATAAAACTAAGTATAATCACCATAGTCCTCTCACACATCCTATCTAGTCGTTGGGTGCAAGAGAATGACTGGGAGTGACGTAGAGGGGAGGAGCTATGTGCAGCTCTGCTGGGTGAATCCTCTTGCACTTCCTGTTGGGGAGGAGTAATATCCCAGAAGTAATGATGACCCGTGGACTGATCACACTTAACAGAAGAAAGTGGGACTAATTTCTTTACCTCTAATCAAACAGGAGAACATTTTAAAATTAATAAAAGGCTAACATGCGAATCAACGTATGTAGTCTATTTAATCAGTTGCGTCTGTGGGGCCCAGTATGTGGGCCGCACAGGACGTACTGTAAGAAAACGGTGGAGCGAACATGTATATAATATCAAGAGGAAATTCTTGAAACACAGCCTGTCTAGACATTGCGCGTATGCGCACAAAGGTAGTCCGAAAACACTATCTATATTACCCATAGAACAGATACCTCGCAATAGCCATAATCCTATGTTAACTCTGCGTCGCAGAGAAACCTATTGGATTCATAAATTACATACCTTAGCACCGGATGGCATTAATGAATGTGTCGATCTAGCGGCTTTTGATCTATGATAAATATGTGATATATATATATATATTACATCAACAATGCTCTCAAATAGAGATCTCAACACCATTACACTCACACTAATATAGTCCTTGATATACTATAACATTTATAACACTATTATATAGCCCTGGTTTACTTTAATATCTGTTATTCAGTTCCCAATTCACTTCATATGTCTATTTTATTTATCTATTATAGCCCATGGATAATATTATTATCCTTTTAACACATTATCACACACTATGATATAGTCACTTCACATTCCTCACGTAGACATGTGCATTCCCATTTTTATTTATTTTTATATCACTTGAGTTTTTATTTAAACTCAACTAGTGGATATATACATATATATTTCATATCACTCACTTTGACTATGCACCGTTTATTAGCTACCATTGTCACCCCTAGTCCCTAGGATTTCTCATAATGTGAGAATGTCTCATCAACCACTGCTCACCCAGTGAATGTCTTATCAACCACTGCTCACCCATATTTATATAAATATTTATCCTTATAATGGAACAATAGGCTTCCCTTATCTGGTCTAATATATCACATTATCACGTTCACAGTACTCTTTCTTCTATTTATCACAACAATAGTTTTGAGACATGTCATTACACGTTACATCATATCCTTATCACTGTTTGACCACCAATTGTATATTATTTAATCTTATAGTATTTATTTGAAACGATTATTACACCAATGATAATGGTAAGAGTATAAAAGAGGTCGCATTCTTATAGGTCTGACACTCTCTATTATATAGATTAATAAGTATTTATTTCATTTATTTAGTTATATCATTCATTGCCGAATGTTAAATTATTTTTGTCATGTACATTGCAGTTCTAGCCACTGTGGGAGTTCTGGCCGTCTGATTGTACATTGGCCGTGATACGATCATGCCCATAATCTATTCTATAAGTAATTTATTTTAATATATTATACCCTTGCGGTGTAACATACAAGAATTAAGTGCCCGTTTGGCATTTGGTACTATGTGCATAATATTAATTAGGGACTACCACAATTTGCGCAAAGCCAATGTGTATGTTAAAATTGAAACTGTGTTAACACGCCCTTTAGGGAACGTAACAGACACTTTGATCCAATCATTCAGTTTTAAATTGTAGTAAACGTCAGAACTTAGTATTATTATCATTTTGGCCCGCCTCACCACGCCCAGATACATTTATACAATTTCTCTTATCCAATCACTAGCCTAAACGTCAGAACATTGGGCTTACTTGATAATCCGTTAGCCGTAACAGACTGTGAGATTATCCAATCACTAGCCTAGACGTCAGAGCATTGGGCTCATTTGATAATCCGTTAGCCACAACAGGCTGTGAGATTGTTTTTTTATCCCAACGTATATGTGATTAATATCTACACGCTCCTATGGGCTTGTAATAGACACTCTGGTCTAATTATTTATTTAGTTTTTGTGCCGTAACAAACCCCAGAACGTAGTATTACTATCGCTCTGCCCCGCCTCTCCACGCCCATATTCACTCACACAATTTCCCCTATCCAATCATTAGTGTAAACGTCAGAGCATTAGTCTCATTTGATTATCTGTTAGCCGTAACGGGCTCTGAGAGTGTTATTTTATTATAACATATATGCGACTGGTATCCTTTTCTCTTCCTTATCAAAGTAATTTAAGTTTAGGATGAGTTCGCAGATGATTAAATAACTTTAATGCACTTCAAATTCCCACTTAGAAACGCCACACATTAGGTGCCAACGAAACAATAGATTTGTTTTGTTGATGTGTAGTGCAAAGACATGCGCACTTTATTATTCAACACGCCAATCAATTTGCTACTTTGTTAACAGTGACATTGTTTCAACATCACAAGTATGGAGGATACCTTAATGGTAACTAAATGGGACTTTATTAAAGAACCTACAAAGGTTTGTGAATCTGTTTTTAAACAAATATTGTGGGTGTTATACTAATTAGAACGCTCATGTTTGGGCTGGGAACTTATGAAATGTGATGGATCACCATTTGTACTATAGAAATCGTATATATGTTTTGTTTATTCCCAAAGACATGAATCTGATCCAGATTGATTTATGCAAATCATGATATATTGATATTTAGTAGAATACATTGATTTTTATATACTCACTATTTAATGAATCTTTTCTAGATGCTTTATGTGGATTTTCCATAAACAATCTGTTGATCAATTGTATGCTAATTTTTCATGTATTAATTGAATTCTAACATATGACAGAATAGTCACTTTGTTTATGGCAATATGATTGGCCCACTATGGACCAATGGTATCCTAGGCCCCTCCTATTACCATGTGATATTGATTAAGATTATTAAGATGTAGGGTGTATATATATATATATATATATATATATATATATATATATATATATATATAGCAAGTGTTCCTCAATGTTGTATGAAGCCTGATGAAACAGCTTGTTGCTGAGAAACGCGTCGCTCTGTTTTTATTATTTTAATAAAACTATTTTTATATTTGAACACTTGCTATTACTTTTTGCTAATTGTTTATTCCTCTGGCTGAGAGGTAATCATTTTTGGATATTCCTGACTACTGCTGTATCCTGGTTTTGTCCTGATTACCAGTCATCCTGGATTTCCATCTGTGTCCAGCTGGCCTGTGATTAAGTCTGGTGGGTGACCACATTGATCCCATCCTGCCTCTATAGCATCAAGGGAGATGCTACAACTATTGTGAGTACCTTTCTTCCTTCTTGCAATTGTATTATCCGTGCAAAGGCAATACTAGGCCATATGGGCACCTGTGTTTCCTTTTATCTCTCTGATACAGACATCATATTATTGCCGGCTGTAGGTCTTCTGGGTGACTGTTATAGATCCCAGACTGCTTCCTTAGCACTGATTGAGGTGTTTCCACAAATGTGAGTTCAATCCCTCATATATCAAGTTGATTTTGGACCAAACAATATTGGGCCATGTGGCGCTTCTGTCTTTTCTTGTCTTTGTAGATTGCTGCCTTGGATCCCGGCCTGGATCTCTACAGATAGCTGCCTTGATCTTCTCACCAGAGACTTTTTACCTAAACTTTGTGACTTTTAATTTAACCATCACCGAGTTACTCACTCATGTTTGTTTTTGATATTGAGCTCTGATATATCATCGTTTACCATATACTATCTATTATTGCACTATTGAATTACCTTATTGCTTTTCACTTTGAGATATATTTCACTGAAGTATAGCTACTTTTTAATTATTTTTACCCACTCTTTCTCTTTGAGGTATAGTTTTATCATCACTGAGGTTGTTATATTTCCACACTGTGGATCCATAATTATATAGCTGTATATCACTAGATTTAGTGAGCAATTTGCTATAGGGCGCCCCCTCCCTTGTTGTTGATCTATCCACCATGTCAGTGTCGTACATTGGGATTCAAGGATATTAATTGTGATATCTTTGTATAATCCCTGCACCATTGATTCAGCATACAAAGCTGTAGAGGTCTCATGTGAAAACGAGCAAAGGGGATCGCGTCCGATGCTGCAGTCATGAGACCTAAAACTTCCATGCACATAGCCACTGAAGGGAATGACAGACTGAAGGTGCCGGCATGCTGCGACCAATTTTAAACGTCTGTTGTCTGTTAGAGACAGAGTCATGGACACTGAATCTATCGGGAAGCCTAAAAAGGTGACCCTTGTCTGAGGAATCAAGAAACTTTTTGGTAAATTGATCCTCCAACCATGTTTCCGAAGAAACAACACTAGTTGACTCGTGTGAGATTCTGCAGTACGTAAAGACTGAGCTAGTACAAAGATATCGTCCAAATAAGGAAACACTGCAATAACCTGTTCTCTGATTACAGATAGTAGGGCACCCAGAACCTTTGAAAAGATTCTTGGAGCTGTTGCTAGGCCAAATGGAAGAGCAACAAATTGGTAATGCCTGTCTAGAAAAGAGAATCTCATGAACTGATAGTGTTCTGGATGAATCGGAATATGAAGGTATGCATCCTGCAAGTCTATTGTGGACATATAATGTCCTTACTGAACAAAAGGCAGAATAGTCCTTATAGTCACCATCTTGAAAGTTGGTACTCTTACATAACGATTCAAAATTTTTAGATCCAGAACTGGTCTGAAATTTTTTTTTCTTTGGGACAATGAATAGGTTTGACTAAAACCCCAAACCTTTTCCTGAGGAGGAACTGGCATGATTACCCCTGAAGACTCCAGGTCTGAAACACACTTCAGAAAAGCCTGAGCCTTTACTGGATTGACAGGGATGTGTGAAAGTATAAAATCTTCTCACAGGAGGTCTTACTCTGAATCCGATTCGATACCCTTGAGAGACAATGCTCTGAATCCAATGATTTTGGACAGATTTTATCCAAAAATCCTTGAAAAACCTTAATCTGCCCCCTACCAGCTGAGCTGGAATGAGGGTCGCACCTTCATGCGGACTTAGGGGCTGACTTTGGTTTCCTAAATGGCTTGGATTTATTCCAATTTGAGGAAGGCTTCCAATTGGAAGCAGATTCCTTGGGGGGAGGATTGAGTTTTTGTTCCTTATTCTGACGAAAGGAACGAAAACGGTTAGAAGCCCTAGATTTACCCTTAGGTTTTTTATCCTGAGGCAAAAAAACTCCTTTTCCCCCAGTGATAGTTGAAATAATGGAATCCAACTGAGAACCAAATAAATTATTACCTTGGAAAGAAAGATAGTAATCTATATTTAGATGTCATATCAGCATTCCAAGACTTAAGCCACAAAGCTCTTCTAGCTAATATAGCTAAAGACATGGATCTAACATCAATTTTGATAATATCAAAAATGGCATCACAAATAAAATGATTAGCATGTTGCAGTAAGCGAATAACGCTAGATATGTCAGAATCCAATTCATGTTGTGCTAAATTTTCCATCCAGAAAGTTGATGCAGCCGCAACATCAGCCAAAGAAATAGCAGGTCTGAGAAGATGACCTGAATATAAATAGGCCTTCCTTAGATAAGATTCAAGCTTCCTATCTAAAGGATCCTTAAAGGAAGTGCTATCTTCCATAGGAATAGTGGTACGTTTAGCAAGAGTAGAAATAGCCCCATCAACTTTGGGGATTTTTTCCCAAAACTCTATAGATTTTGCTGGTAAAGGATACAATTTTTTAAACCTTGAAGAAGGAATAAAAGAAGTACCTGGCTTATTCCATTCCCTAGAAATCATATCAGAAATAGCCTCAGGAATGGGAAAACCCCTGGAGAAACCACAGGAGGTTTAAAAACAGCATTTAAAAGTTTATTAGACTGAACGTCAATAGGACTGGTTACCTCAATATCCAAAGTAATTAACACTTCTTTTAATAAAAAACGCATATACTCTATTTTAAATAAATAAGTCGATTTGTCAGTGTCAATATCTGAGGAAGGATCTTCTGAATCAGATAGATCCTCATCAGAACAAGATAAATTATGTTGTTGGTTATTTGAAATTTCATCAGCTAAATGAGAAGTTTTAAAAGACCTTTTTCGTTTATTAGAAGGTGGAAATGCAGACAAAGCCTTCATAATAGAATCAGAAACAAATTCTTTAAAATTTACAGGTATATCATGCACATTAGAAGTTGAAGGAACTGCAACTGGCAATGTACTATTACTGATGGAAACACTATCTGCATGTAAAAGTTTATCATGACAACTATTTACAAATGACATTCGGTGGAATAATTTCAACAATTTTACAACAAATGCACTTAGCTTTGGTAGAACCGATGTCAGGCAGCAATGTTCCAGCAGAAACTTCTGAGGCAGGATCAGATTGGGACATCTTGCACAATGTAAGAGAATGATCTATTTCCTTAAATGACAGTTTCAGGAATGGGAAAAAATGCAATAGCATAGGCCTCTGATAGCAAAAAGCAAGAGGCAAACATACAAGGGGTATTGAAATAATGAAAAGTTTGGCGCCAAGTATGACGCACAACGTAACGTAAACTCCTTTTTTGGTGCCAAAAATAACCGGAAATGACACACTTGCGTCACTAATGACGCCGCCGTGTGAAAGGTCTCTGTGTCACGTATGACGCTGGAAATGACAAAGTAGCGTCATAAACGTATTTTTTCGCGCCAAAAATTTCTCGCGCCAAGAATGACGCAATAAAGTTTAGCATTTGACGCACCCGTGGGCCTAATACCCGCAATTGCAAAAAGTAGTCAATTGAAAAAAAGACTAAACCCCAGGTAAGAAAAAAAATTCTTAAAAATGTTTACATTCCCCAAATATGAAACTGACAGTCTGCAGAAGGAAATACATGAACCTGACTCATGGCAAATATAAGTACAATACATATATTTAGAACTTTATATAAATGCATAAAGTGCCAAACCATAGCTGAGAGTGTCTTAAGTAATGAAAACATACTTACCAAAAGACACCCCTCCACATATAGCAGATAACCAAACCAGTACTAAAACAGTTATTAGTAGGGGTAATGGTAAATTGAGAGTATATCGTCGATCTGAAAAGGGAGGTAGGAGATGAATCTCTACGACCGATAACAGAGAACCTATGAAATAGACCCCCGTTAGGGAAATCATCGTATTCAAATAAGTGATACTCCCTTCACGTCCCTCTGACATTCGCTGTACTCTGAGAGGAATCGGGCTTCAACAATGCTGAGAAGCGCATATCAATGTAGAATTCTTAGCACAAACTTACTTCACCACCTCCATAGGAGGCAAAGTTTGTAAAACTGAATTGTGGGTGTGGTGAGGGGTGTATTTATAGGCATTTTGAGGTTTGGGAAACTTTGCCCCTCCTGGTAGGATTGTATATCCCATATGTCACTAGCTCATGGACTCTTGCCAATTACATGAAAGAAATATATTTGAATGAAGTAATGTGAAAGCACTTATTTCCAGAAAGGGTGATTTATTCACAGAATAAACATCCATTTTTGTGGTAAAGAAATGCTGTGAGGACTTCCAGAATGCCTTGGATAAGCAGGCGGCTATACTACAAACTAAAAAAAGCTTATACCTGATATAAAATTATGGGCAGAATTTATGGGCCTATGGTTCTTTCTTGCCATCAAATTCTATGTTATCTATGAAGTATAGATTAGAGGCGGTTTAATGATGAATGTAGCAAGGACATATTACCCAAAATGCACAGGTGGAAAACCTTCAAGGAGTTAAATAACAAATAAAATGGGGCCGAGTTACATACATACAATAAAAAAATAATTTACCTTTTTAGCCTGCTTAATATACAAATAAATAGTTTTCTCCCATGTTTAGACAAAACTACAAACATAAAAACATAATTTATGCTTACCTGATAAATTTATTTCTCTTGTAGTGTAGTCAGTCCACGGGTCATCCATTACTTATGGAATATATCTCTTCCTAACAGGAAGCTGCAAGAGGATCACCCAAGCAGAGCTGCTATATAGCTCCTCCCCTCACATGTCATATTCAGTAATTCGACCAAAACCATACGAGAAAGGAGAAACCATAGGGTGCAGTGGTGACTGGAGTTTAATTAAAATTTAGATCTGCCTTAAAAACAGGGCGGGCCGTGGACTGACTACACTACAAGAGAAATAAATTTATCAGGTAAGCATAAATTATGTTTTCTCTTGTTAAGTGTAGTCAGTCCACGGGTCATCCATTACTTATGGAATACCAATACCAAAGCTAAAGTACACGGATGAAGGGAGGGACAAGGCAGGAACATTAAACAGAAGGAACCACTGCCTGTAGTACCTTTCTCCCAAAAATAGCCTCCAAAGAAGCAAAAGTGTCAAATTTGTAAAATTTTGAAAAAGTGTGAAGTGAAGACCAAGTTGCAGCCTTGCAAATCTGTTCAACAGAGGCCTCATTTTTAAAGGCCCAGGTGGAAGCCACAGCTCTAGTAGAATGAGCTGTAATCCTTTCAGGAGGCTGTCGTCCAGCAGTCTCATAGGCTAAACGTATTATGCTACGAAGCCAAAAAGAGAGAGAGGTAGCCGAAGCCTTTTGACCTCTTCTCTGTCCAGAGTAAACGACAAACAGGGAAGAAGTTTGACGAAAATCTTTATTTGCCTGCAAATATAACTTCAGGGCACGGACTACGTCCAGATTATGTAAAAGTCGTTCCTTCTTTGAAGAAGGGTTAGGACACAGTGATGGAACAACAATCTCTTGATTGATATTCCTGTTAGTAACTACCTTAGGTAACAACCCAGGTTTAGTACGCAGAACTACCTTGTCTGAATGAAAAATCAGATACGGAGAATCACAATGTAAGGCAGATAACTCAGAGACTCTTCGAGCCGAGGAAATAGCCATCAAAAACAGAACCTTCCAGGATAACAGCTTGATATCAATGGAATGAAGGGGTTCAAATGGAACGCCTTGAAGAACGTTAAGAACTAAGTTTAAGCTCCACGGCGGAGCAACAGTCTTAAACACAGGCTTAATCCTAGCTAAAGCCTGACAAAAAGCCTGAACGTCTGGAACTTCAGCCAGACGTTTGTGTAGAAGAATAGACAGAGCAGAAATCTGTCCCTTTAACGAACTAGCAGATAAGCCCTTTTCTAAACCCTCTTGTAGAAAGGACAATATCCTAGGAATCCTAACCTTACTCCATGAGTAACTCTAGGATTCGCACCAATATAAATATTTACGCCATATCTTATGGTAAATTTTTCTGGTAACAGGCTTCCTAGCCTGTATTAAGGTATCAATAACCGACTCCGAGAAGCCACGCTTTGATAGAATCAAGCGTTCAATCTCCATGCAATCAGCCTCAGAGAAATTAGATTTGGATGGTTGAAAGGACCCTGAATTAGAAGGTCCCGTCTCAGAGGCAGAGACCACGGTGGACAGGACGACATGTCCACTAGGTCTGCATACCAGGTCCTGCATGGCCACGCAGGCGCTATCAGAATCACCGAAGCTCTCTCCTGTTTGATCTTGGCAATCAAACGAGGAAGCATCGGGAATGGTGGAAACACATAAGCCATGTTGAAGACCCAAGGGGCTGTCAGAGCATCTATCAGCACCGCTCCCGGGTTCCTGGACCTGGATCCGTAACAAGGAAGCTTGGCGTTCTGGCGAGACGCCATGAGATCCAGATCTGGTTTGCCCCAACGATGAATCAGTTGAGCAAAGACCTCCGGATGAAGTTCCCACTCCCCCGGATGAAAAGTCTGGCGACTTAGAAAATCCGCCTCCCAGTTCTCCACGCCTGGGATGTAAATCGCTGACAGGTGGCAAGAGTGAGACTCTGCCCAGCGAATTATCGTTGAGACTTCCAACATCGCTAGGGAACTTCTGGTTCCCCCTTGATGGTTGATGTAAGCCACAGTCGTGATGTTGTCCGACTGAAATCTGATGAACCTCAGAGTTGCTAACTGAGGCCAAGCTAGGAGAGCATTGAATATTGCTCTTAATTCCAGAATATTTATTGGGAGGAGTTTCTCCTCCTGAGTCCATAGTCCCTGAGCCTTCAGGGAGTTCCAAACAGCGCCCCAGCCTAGAAGGCTGGCGTCTGTTGTTACAATCGTCCAATCTGGCCTGCGAAAGGTCATCCCCTTGGACAGATGTGGCCGAGAAAGCCACCATAGAAGAGAATCTCTGGTCTCTTGATCCAGATTTAGCAGGGGGGACAAATCTGAGTAATCCCTGTTCCACTGACTTAGCATGCACAATTGCAGCGGTCTGAGATGCAGGCGCGCAAATGGTACCATGTCCATTGCCGCTACCATTAAGCCGATTACTTCCATGCACTGAGCTACTGACGGGTGTGGAATGGAATGAAGGACATGGCAAGCATTTAGAAGTTTTGATAACCTGGCCTCTGTCAGGTAAATTTTCATCTCTACAGAATCTATAAGAGTCCCTAGAAAGGGAACCCTTGTAAGTGGTGATAGAGAACTCTTTTCCACGTTCACCTTCCACCCATGCGACCTCAGAAATGCCAGAACTATCTCTGTATGAGATTTGGCAGTTTGAAAACTTGACGCTTGTATCAGAATGTCGTCTAGGTACGGAGTCACCGCTATGCCTCGCGGTCTTAGTACCGCCAGAAGTGAGCCCAGAACTTTTGTAAAGATTCTTGGAGCCGTAGCTAATCCGAAGGGAAGAGCTACAAACTGGTAATGCCTGTCTAGGAAAGCAAATCTTAGGTACCGATAATGATCCTTGTGAATCGGTATGTGAAGGTAGGCATCCTTTAAGTCCACTGTGGTCATGTACTGACCCTCTTGGATCATGGGAAGGATGGTTCGAATAGTTTCCATTTTGAATGATGGAACTCTTAGGAATTTGTTTAGGATTTTTAAGTCCAAGATTGGTCTGAAGGTTCCCTCTTTCTTGGGAACCACAAATAGATTTGAATAGAATCCTTGGGGGTGGATCACCCCCATTAGTAAGAGGTCTTGTACACAGCGTAGAAACGCCTCTTTCTTTATTTGGTTTGCTGATAACCTTGAAAGATGAGAAGTTCTGAAGTCCAGAAGATATCCCTGATATATGATCTCCAACGCCCAGGGATCCTGGACATCCCTTGCCCAAGCCTGGGCGAAGAGATAAAGCCTGCCCCCCACTAGATCCGTTTCCGGATAGGGGGCCCGCTCTTCATGCTGTCTTAGGGGCAGCAGCAGGTTTCTTGGCCTGCTTGCCCTTGTTCCAGGACTGGTTAACTTTCCAGCCCTGCCTGTAACGAGCAACAGCTCCTTCCTGTTTTGGAGCGGAGGAAGTTGATGCTGCTCCTGCCTTGAAGTTACGAAAGGCACGAAAATTAGACTGTTTGGCCTTTGATTTGGCCCTGTCCTGAGGTAGAGCATGGCCCTTACCTCCGGTAATGTCAGCGATAATTTCTTTCAAGCCGGGCCCGAATAAGGTCTGCCCTTTGAAAGGAATATTAAGCAATTTAGATTTAGAAGTCACGTCAGCTGACCAGGATTTAAGCCATAGCGCTCTGCGCGCTTGGATGGCGAATCCGGAGTTCTTAGGCGTAAGTTTGGTTAAATGTACGACGGCATCAGAAACAAATGCGTTAGCTAGCTTAAGTGCTTTAAGCTTATTCATAATTTCATCCAGTGGAGCTGTGCGAATGGCCTCTTCCAGAGACTCAAACCAGAATGCCGCCGCAGCAGTGACAGGCGCAATGCATGCAAGGGGCTGTAAGATAAAACCTTGTTGAACAAACATTTTCTTAAGGTAACCCTCTAATTTCTTATCCATTGGATCTGAAAAGGCACAACTATCCTCCACCGGTATAGTGGTACGCTTAGCTAAAGTAGAAACTGCTCCCTCCACCTTAGGGACCGTCTGCCATAAGTCTCGTGTGGTGGCGTCTATAGGAAACATTTTCCTAAATATGGGAGGAGGGGAAAAAGGCACACCAGGTCTATCCCACTCCTTGCTAATAATCTCTGTAAGCCTTTTAGGTATAGGAAACACGTTAGTACACACCGGTACCGCATAGTATCTATCCAACCTACATAATTTTTCTGGAATTGCAACCGTGTTACAATCATTCAGAGCCGCTAATACCTCCCCTAGCAATATGCGGAGGTTCTCAAGCTTAAATTTAAAATTAGAAATCTCTGAATCCAGTCTCCCTGGATCAGATCCGTCACCCACAGAATGAAGCTCTCCGTCTTCACGTTCTGCAAACTGTGACGCAGTATCTGACATGGCTCTCACCTCATCCGCGCGCTCTGTCCTTAACCCAGAGCTATCGCGCTTGCCTCTTAATTCTGGCAATTTAGATAATACTTCTGTCATAACAGTAGCCATGTCTCGCAAAGTGATTTGTAAGGGCCTCCCTGATGTACTTGGCGCCACAAAATCACGCACCTCCTGAGCGGGAGGCGAAGGTACTGACACGTGAGGAGAGTTAGTCGGCATAACTTCCCCCTCGTTGTCTGGTGATAATTTCTTTACATGTAAAGATTGACTTTTATTTAAAGTAGCATCAATGCAATTAGTACACAAATTTCTATTGGGTTCCAAATTGGCCTTTAAACATAGTGAACAAAGAGATTCATCTGTGTCAGACATGTTTAAACAGACTAGCAATGAGACTAGCAAGCTTGGAAATACTTTTCTAAATAAATTTACAAGCAATATAAAAAACGCTACTGTGCCTTTAAGAAGCACAAAAAGCTGTCACAGTTGAAATAACAATGAACCAAAATAGTTATAGCAACCAATTTTTCACAGTAAATGTATTAAGTTAGCAAAGGATTGCACCCACCAGCAAATGGATGATTAACCCCTTAATACCCAAAAACGGATTACAATTTAATAATTAACGTTTTTATCACAGTCAAAACACACTGTCACAGGTCTGCTGTGACTGATTACCTCCCTCAAAATGAATTTTGAAGACCCCTGAGCTCTCTAGAGACGATCTGGATCATGGAGGATGAAGTAGACAGATTGTGACTGAATTTTTACTGCGCAAAAAAAGCGCTAAAATAGGCCCCTCCCACTCATATTACAACAGTGGGGAAGCTCAGATAACTGTTTCTATGCAGAAAACAAAGTTGGCCATGTGGTAAAAATCATGCCCCAATAAGTTTTATCACCAAGTACCTCACAAAAAACGATTAACATGCCAGTAAACGTTTTAAACATACATTTTAAAAGTTATGAATTGTTATTAATAAGCCTGCTACCAGTCGCTTTTACTGCAGTTAAGGCTCATACATTATTTCAGTATTAACAGTATTTTCAGAGTCAATTCCATTCCTTAGAAAAATACATTCAGTGTACACACACATCAGCCTAATACCAGTCGCTATCACTGCATTTAAGGCTGAACTTACGTTATATTGGTATCAGCAGTATTTTCTCAGTCAATTCCATTCCTCAGAAAAATAATTTACTGCACATACCTCTTTTGCAGGGGGGCCCTGCATGCTATTCCCCTTTTCTGAAGTTACCTCACTCCTCAGATGAGAACAGCCAGTGGATCTTAGTTACGTCTGCTAAGATCATAGAAAACGCAGGCAGATTCTTCTTCTAATGCTGCCTGAGAACAAACAGCACACTCCGGTGCCATTTAAAATAACAAACTTTTGATTGAAGAAATAAACTAAGTTAAAAAACACCACAGACCTCTCACAGCGACCTATCTTTAGTTAGGCTGCAAGAGAATGACTGAATATGACATGTTAGGGGAGGAGCTATATAGCAGCTCTGCTTGGGTGATCCTCTTGCAGCTTCCTGTTAGGAAGAGATATATTCCATAAGTAATGGATGACCCATGGACTGACTACACTTAACAAGATTAATAAACGTAGAAAAGAGGTGCAAAGCTTTGTTAGTGTTGGTAAGAATCTATAGAAATAAAAAAAAAGTCCACTCTAAATAGGCCGACTATTTTATTTATATTTTTTGTAAACAGTAGGAGTCAGGAGATAATCACTGGACTGCAGACCAGGAGAAAGACAATCACAGCTCCATTGCTTATTAAGATTCAACGCAGCAGGGAATAAAAAAAAATTGAAGTAGCCATCTCTTGCTCAACAAGAATACAATTAGTCAGTGCTTAATAACTGCAGTCTTTTTTTTTGCTGGTGTAGAAACCTGTACCACTTGTTTAACAGGGTGGTGGATCATCTGCTTTTGGATGCAACTCAGCAAATGTTACCAGAAGGGAGCAACAGTATTCATTCTAATTTCGTCCCTACTTTTCCTATGTCCACCCCACCACCTATTTGTCCCCTCTTGCGGTTTGCTCTGCAAACACATGCTACTACTTTATATTCCTTTCTCTTGATAGAAGGTCATTGAGGTGGAAGGGGTATGCCCCTTGGGTCAGTAACTTGACCTTCTTGCAGGTTCTTAACCAGCTGTGCCAGCCAGCGTTTGGTTGTGGTATCATCTTTCAGTACCTGGGCAAAAGTAGTATCTTTCAGTTGGTCAGGAAGGCACTGCCTTAATGCTTCTCGAGCCCTAGATATAGAGGGAAGGATAGAATACAATTTAGATGACTAAAGACTCGCATGTAAGTAAGAAATGTGTACAGCCCTGAGGCAAACTTTATAAATAAGTTTTTATGTATTCATTTATAAGTAATTTAATATCATTGTGTATATTATTTCATTCAGACCATAGACAAACTAGAAATGAAAACATTAAAAATAGAAAAAATTAAATCAAATAAGCAATTTCTATATATTGGCCCATATCCATGGATAATACTTATCAGGTGAAACCCCTCTCTCCCTGGAGAGGCATGGAAAGAACTGCTCACTCTTCATTAACCCTATAACAGTTTTCTGAGTACTTCAACTTTTTTTTAGGATGGACATCACTAGAAGTAGAAAGAAATAAACATGTAAAAAAAAAAAATCAGGACCCTGGTAAGTATTATCCAGGGATATGGGCAAATATATAGAAATTGCTTATATTTGGTTGGTAATTTCTAGTTCTCCTGGCTCTCCCTAGTATAATACTTTTCAGATGTAATGACTAACAAAGCAGTGTGGTGTAAATGAATAGTAAAAAAAAGTGTAAGGCACTGCCAGCAAAGCAAAAGACACAGAAAAGTCTCAAACAAAAGAACCTGTAAAACAAAATTAACCTTTACCCCCCAACAAATATACAGCTATAAAGCAAACAAACAAGATGGCAGGAGGAAAAATCATCATACAAAGAAATAGATATAGGCAGAACTTAAAAGGGACAGTGTAGAACATCGTAATCATAAAAAAACTAAAATGCAAAAAATATATATATATTTTTTAAAGCTTTATTTTGCGTGTCAGGATAACATGAATATAGACAATAATATAACATAAGATAAAGTTCAGATCTGACCAGGAGAAAAGAAAGAAAAAAGGAAACAATACAAGAACACAAGAAAATTTATCTCCACATATAAATCTATTCATTATAATCAAGTTACCCAAAAAAAAAGATTTTTTTTTTAATCCTATCCTGACATTTTATAGGATATATATTATATATAGTGGAATCGAAACATCCAACAGTACTCATCATAATATACTCAAATTATATATTAATTTTACACAAAAAGTAGGAAAAAAAATAAATGTTTTTTTTATAAACTCTCTCCTCATCCTCCGCCCACCAGTGACCCCACCTCATATATCAAGATAGTATGATACCCAATAACCAGGCATGGCTTTTCTAAGTCCTTTGTTGCCCAGGATTTATATGGATCCAACCCGAATTAGGACATTCTATACCAGGTTACAGGGAATATTTCCCTTAATATCAGACCCTCAAAATATACCGCTTTATGGAACGATTTCGTGAGAATGTATTGTATAGGGATAGGAAATGATTGTATAATATTTATACATTTATTAAAAAAACATTGTACTTGTTTGTTATGTATATTTGAAATATTATGTTGCTCAAAAATAATCTGTTGTTTCAAGGCTTCTATAAATACGTTCAAAGAGGGTTTTTTTTCTGTTTACAATTTCTTAATATAAGATTACGAAGAACTAGAATAATAGTGTTTATCAGATCAAAATTCTGATCATCAAAATTTAAGAAGAAAATAGTTCTTGGGTCAAAGAAGAAGCAATACTCTGGAATACACTTACTTAACCAAAAATTTACCTTCAACCAGAGTTGATTTATTTTTGGACAATACCAAAAACAATGAAGGAGGTCTGCCCCAGGTATGAAGCATTTATAGCAAAGACCAAGTTGATCCGGCTTCCAAATAGCTAACCTCTTTGGAGAGATGTAAGTATTATTAAGTAGTTTTAGGTGAGATTCATGCCAGGAGGAACGGAGGGGAGCTTCAATGAGCCATTTAATGCCTTTCCTAATATGTTCATAATTAATTTCTTCTAAATACTTCAACCAATAGGTTGCATACTGTTCCAGATTTAATTGACCTTGTTTTGCCAATAAGATCTTATATAATAATGAAATCAAATGATTTACTTGTCTGTATAGGTTAATATAACCTCCAACTATTTCAAAACAATCCGACCAAGTATTTAAGTGTACTTTCTTATTTATGAAATGTCGTAATTGCAAATACGCGAAGAAAGACTTATTAGAAAGGTTATATTCCGCTGCGATACTCTCAAATGTTCTCATATTATGCCTCTCATCAAGAAATTGAGTTATCTTTGTTAGTCCTTTTTCAGCCCATCCCCTAAATATCCTATAATGACATCCAGGTAAAAACTCGGGATTTCCTCTAACTGGTAAAAAAGCTGACATATAAGTTAATCCTTAGACGGATACATAATTGTTGCCATGCTTTAACCACATTGCATAGACTAATAAATGACTTAATATTAATAGGAAGCTGTGAATATGTACAGTGTATAATTGCTTTGATTGATAGTGGATGGATAAGGTTCTCTTCTATTCCAATATTGGTTAAATAATCAGAAGATAGAAGCCAATCAACGCCATATCATGCTAGAATAGCAATATTATATAACTTTATATCAGGAAATGCTAGACCACCAACTTCCTTATATTGAGATAATTTTGTTATAGCAATCATCTGCCTGGTCTTGTTCCAGAAAAATTTGGCACATGCTTGATCAAACATTCTAATATAATTGTCCTTAATAAAGGGAGATTGTTCATGATATAAATTATCTGTGGAAACAAAATAGATTTTATCATCATAACTTTCGCTGATAATGGAATTGGAAAAAGAGTCCAGCGTTGTAACTTGGATGTTATATGTGAGAAAAAAGGCGTAAAGTTAAGTTTATACCTAGTGTTCGGATCCCTGTGTAATTTGATTCCAAGATATTTAAAACTCTCGACCTCTTTTAAATTATGCTGCATAAAACTATCCTTATTTCTGTGTAACCAGAGAAATTCTGATTAAGTAATGTTCACCTTGTATCCGGATATTGTACTGAAAAGATCTAATGCTCTAAAGGCTATTGGAATATTTATATCAGTCTTTTTAAAGTATAGTAGTAAGTCATCGGCATAAAGTGATGACATTTTTGGGCGCCCAGATTTACTCCCTCTAGTTCCTGTCTTAAATAAATTGCCAAAGGCTCGATTGCTATATTAAAAAGAAGGGGGGAAAGTGGGCATCCCTGCCGCGTTCCTTTCTCTAATTTGAAAAAAGATGTTTGGATATTATTAACCAATATAGAAGAAATCGGATAATTTTATATACTCTTAAAAAAGTTTATCAGGTTCCCAAGGAAACCAAAATTTGACAGAGCATTATATAAATGTTCCCAGATTATAGAATCGAAGGCCTTCTCGGCATCAACCATAACCATAGCTAGATCAAATGCAAAAAATAATTACTTTTTAATATATTTTACATTTTTTGCAAGTATAATTATCATTGAGAGTGAACGTGCCTGTTATTTTCTATAAAAGCTGTAGTACAACAATGTTTCAGACAAAAGCCAGATATCACTAGTTGTAAAAATACTAGCTGTAGATAGAATATTGTGTACACCTGACATCACTGTCTGCAACAGCACTAGGTGTGCACAGTAGTATATATACTATAGGAGGAAGCAGAATGCTGTATTTAGCAGAAATAAGGTAACTTCAGAGAAAGTAAGTTGAGGAAGTTAACACAACCAGTAGTGTGAGGAATGAGTTTTAGCTGCCTGCACTACAAAGACTAATTTGTTGCTAAGCCAACCATGTGCAGGAAACTAAACTACAGAATAGACCTATCATGTGCAGGTAAGCAGCAGCAGCCATTTTTTTTTTATAATCTTATGCAAAATAGACAAATATATATAACTGCAAAATAAAGCCGTGTAGCTTGTCATTAAAAACACCTTAAATGGATACAAACCCCAAATTATTTTTATTACACGATTCAAAATAGAACATGTTATTTTAAACAACTTGCTAATTTACTTTTATTATCACATTTTTCTTTGTTCTCTTGGAATCTGGTTGAAAAACTAAATTTATGCTTACCTGATAAATTTATTTATTTCTTGAAACGGTGAGTCCACGGATCATCATCAATTATTGTTGGGAATATCACTCCTGACCAGCAGGAGGAGGCAAAGAGGACCACAGCAAAGCTGTTAAGTATCACTTCCCTTCCCACAAATCCCAGTCATTCGACCGAAGGAAAAGGAGAGAAAGGAAGCAACACAAGGTGCATAGGTGCCTGAGCTTTATATAACAAAAAATGATCTGAAAAATACAGGGCGGGCCATGGACTCACTGTGTCAAGAAATAAATAAATCAGGTAAGCATAAATTTTGTTTTCTTTCTAAATGACACGGTGAGTCCACAGATCATCATCAATTACTGTTGGGAATCAATACCCAAGCTAGAGGGCACAGATAAGGAACCTAAACAGAAGGCACCACTGTTTGAAGAACCTTTCTCCCAAAGGAAGCCTCAGCTTAGCTAAAAGTATCAAATTTATAAAATGTTGAAAAAATATGCAGAGAGGACCAAGTTGCAGCCTTGCAAATTTGTTCCACAGAAGCTTCAGTTCTGAAGGCCCAGGAAGATGAAACAGCCCTCGTGGAATGAGCCGTGATTCTCTCAGGAGGCTGCTGTCAAGCAGTTTAAATAGGCCAAAACAAATTATACTCCTTAGCCAGAGTGAAAGAGAAGTAGCTGTAACTTTCTGACCCTTGCGTTTCCCAGAGAAACAGACAAACAAAGCAGAAGACTGGCGAAAGTCCTTAGTCGCCTGTAAGTAGAATTTTAACGCACGCACCACATCTAGGTTGTGCAGCAAATGCTCCTTATGAGAATAAGGATTAGGACACAAGGAAAGAACGATTTCCTGATTAATATTCCTATCCGAAACAACTTTAGGAAGGGAACCTAACTTAGTACGTAGAACCACCTTATCAGAATGAATAAGGGGAATCATACTGTTACGCAGAGAGCCAAGAGACTCTCCGAGCAGAAGAGATGGCAACAAGAAACACAACCTTCCAAGATAACATCTTAATATCTAAGGAATGCATAGGCAAAATTGAGCCTGCTGTAAAACTTTAGGAACAAGCTTAAGACTCCAGGGAGGAGTAACTGGTTTAAAACACAGGCCTGATTTTGACCAAGGCCTGACAAAAGGATTGCACGTCTGGCACATCCGCCATCCGCCTATGCCACAAAATAGACAAGGCAAAAACCTGACCTTTTAGAGTATTTGCTGACAAACCCTTCTCCAGGCCCTCCTGCAGAAAAGACAAAATCTTAGGAATCTTCACTCTACTCCAAGAGTAGCCTCTGGATTCACACGAATACAGGTATTTATGCCATATTTTATGGTAAATATTTCTTGTCACAGGCTTATGAGCCTGCATCAAGGTCTCAATGACCGATTCTGAGAACCCATGCCTAGATAAAATTAAGCTTTCAATCTCCAAGCAGTCAGCTTCAGAGAACTGAGATTTGGATGAAGGAAGGGACCCTTAAGGTCCTTCCTCAGAGGTAGTCTCCACTAGATCTGCATAACAGATATTGCAAGGCCACGCCGGTGCTATGAGAATCACCAACGCCCTCTCCTGCTTGATCTGAGCAATGACTCATGAAAGGAGAGCGAACGGAGGAAACAGGTATGCTAGACTGAAATTCCAAGGGACCGCCAGAACATCTATCAAGACGGCCTGTGGATCCCTTGACCTTGAACCATACTTCAAAAGCTTGGCATTCTGCAGAGACGCCATGAGATCCAGCTCCGGCCTCCCCCATTTGAGGGTCAAGCTGGAAAATACCTCCGGATGGAGTTCCCACTCCCCGGGATGAAAAGTCTGTCTGCTCAGAAAATCCACTTCCCAATTGTCCACTCCTGGAATGTGGATCGCAGATAGACAGGAGTTGTGGGTCTCCGCCCACTGAATAATTCTGGTCACCTCTGATATGGCCAAGGGACTCTGAGTTCCTTCCTGTTGGTTGATGTATGCCACCAAAGTTATGTTGTCCAACTGGAACCTGATAAACCAGGCTAAAGCTAACGGAGCCCAGGCCACTAAAGCATTGAAGATGGCTCTCAACTCTAGGATGTTTATGGGGAGAACTGACTCCTCCCAAGTCCATAGACCCTGAGCCTTCTACGAGCCCCAGACTGCTCCCCAGCCCAGTAGGCTGGCATCTGTGGTTACAATAACCCAGGTAGGTCTGCGGAAGCAGGTTCCCTGGGAGAGGTGTTCCTGAGACAACCACCATGGAAGAGAATCTCTTGTCGCCTGATCCAGATCTAGTCAAGGAGGCAGATCCGTGTAGTCCCTGTTCCATTGTCTTAGCATGCACAACTGCAGAGCCCTTAGATGGAACCGAGCAAACGGGATGATGTGCATGGAAGCTACCATAAGACCACTTACCTCCATGCATTGAGCCACTGACAGCCGAGGGGAGGACTGAAGGGCAAGGCAAGAGTTGAAAATCTTGGTCTTTCGGACCTCTGTCAGAAATATCGTCATAGATAGGGAATTTATTATGGTCCCCAAGAACACTACCCTTGTAGCCGGAATCAAGGAACTTTTTCCCCAGATTCACCTTCCATCCGTGGGAACGAAGAATAGACAACAAGATCTCTGTATGAGAGTTTGCTTGTTGAAAAGATGGCGCCTGAACCAGAATGTCGTCAAGATAGGGCGCCATTGCTATGCCCCGAGACCGGATCACCGCCAACAGAGCCCCCAGGACCTTTGAGAAAATTATGGGAGTCGTGGAAAGGCTGAATGGAAGAGCCACAAACTGAAAGTGCTTGTTTAGAAAAGCGAATATCAGAAACTTGTGATGATCCTTGTGGATGGGAACATGAAAGTAAGTATCCTTCTGGTCTATGGTCGTCATGAACTGACCCTCATGGACCAAGGGAAGAATGGAACGTATAGTTTCCATCTTGAAGGACGGTACTCTGAGAAACTTGTTTAGACATTTCAGATCTAAAATTGGCCTAAAGGTCCCCTCTTTTTTGGGAGCCAAGAACAGATTGGAGTAGAATCCCAGACCCTGTTCCTGTGTTGGAACAGGAACTATTACTCCCCAGGGCAGACAGATCTTGGACACAATGTAAGAACGCCTCTCTTTATCTGGTCTACAGATAATCTTGAGAGAAGGAACCTGCCTCTGGGAGGAAAGCTCTTGAACTCTGGCTTGTACCCCTGGGATACGGATCATTCCAAACCCAGGCTTGAGCGAATTGAGAAAGTCGGCCCCCTACAGGATACATTCCCGGATAAGGGGCAGGCCCTTCATGCTGACTTTGAATCATTTGCAGGCTTCTTAGATTGCTTCTTCTTGTTCCAAGACTGATTAGGCTTCTAGGAAGGCTTGAACTGTTCCTGCTTGGAAGAGGGGGGTGCTTACCTCTAAAGTTTTTGAAAGGAACAAAAATTACTCTGACGCCCTGTTTATTTCTCTTATCCTGTGGGAGGAAATGTCCTTTTCCTCCTGTAATATCTGAAATAATTTCGGCCAAGCCCGGCCCAAACAAGGTCTTACCCTTGTAGGGAATCGCCAAAAGTTTGGACTTAGATGAAACATCCGCAGACCAGGATTTCCACCATAAGGCTCTGCGAGCTAGTACAGCAAAACCAGATATTTTTGCTCCCAACTTAATGACTTGTAAGGAAGCATCCGTGATAAAGGAATTGGCCAACTTAAGAGCCTTAATCCTATCTTGGATCTCCTCAAGAGCAGTATCTGTCTGAATAGAATCAGACAACGCATCAAACCAGTAGGCCGCCGCACTGGCGACAGTGGCAATACACATAGCAGACCCTGGTGAACATACATCATCTTTAGCAATGCCTCCAACTTCTTATCCATAGAATCCTTAAAGGAACAGCTATCCTCTATGGGAATAGTGGTTCTCTTAGCCAGAGTGGAAATCGCCCCTTCCACCTTGGGGACCGTTTGCCAAGACTCCTTAATAGAGTCAGTTATTGGAAACATTTTCTTGAAAATTGGGGATGGAGAAAAGGGAAGTCCAGGTCTCTCCCATTCCCGTGCAATAATCTCTGTAGCACGGTCTAGTAAGGGAATACCTCCACTGCGGAGGGAACGTCAACTTACTTGTTCAGTTTACTAGATTTCTTGGAATTGACTACGACAGTCGTATCGGAGTCGTCCAATGTAGCCAAAACCTCCTTTAATAAGACGGAGGTGTTCCAGCTTAAATCTGAAGGATACAACTTCAGCATCAGAAGAAGTATTTATACTGTCTGAATCTGAGATTTCACCCTCAGACGCTACTAAAGTGTCTTAAACCTCAGACTTCTGAGAGGAAGCACCTTGAGTAGCCACAACAGGATCAGAAACCTTGTTCATTGATTCTTTACATTTCCTCTTGCGCTTTCCCTGCAGCATGGGAAAAGCCGTCAGTGCCTCAGATGATACCTGGGCAGCAATATCTTGAAAAGAAACTCCTACCGGAGCGTGAGAGGAAATGCAGGGCATTGCATGTGTAGATGGAAAAAGTTGTGACGCTTGAGGAGAAAGCTGCGGCATATCTGGTACAGGAGACACTTGAACAGCATCCGCCATAGCCAATGATGGCTCAGAATCAAAAAGTCTATTCCTGTGACACAATGTTCTTTCAATACATGAACAAAAAGGAATTGGTGGTTCCACCTGGGAGTCAAAACACAGGCTACATGTAACATCTTGTAAGGATTCTTGATCCATCTTTGACCAATAAAAGATAAAAACTGCTTTTATTTCACCTGGATATTATCACATAAAAAAATGATACGGTCTCTTTAAATTTTTATTTCTGTAACATTAACTATGGAGCAGCGATCCTAATTACAACCCCTCTACACCTCAGCTATTTTGCCGAGGTGCCTACCTGTCCTGCTGGTCACAGTCAATCTAGCCTGCAAACGATCCGGTTTTCCCTCCGGAACTGCGATCCTCTAATACAGCAGAGCTGCAAACTTAACTAACGTCTCTATTCCGGAACTCACAGGAAGTGAGTCTGGAAGGCACGCAAAAACTGCTTGCCGCTTCTGAAGGGAACCGCCTCCTTGATCATGAGCGGTCCCGGTGGCCATTAGAATCTATAGCAGAGCCGCAACAGTGAAACACCTATAAATAAAAAAACTGCACTTTACATACACAGTACTTGACCGGATCTAAACTCGAGAAAAGGACAGAGACTGAGCTCTACAAAAAGATATTAAGTACTCCTCTCGTCCCCAGTGCCTGCATAATCTGACTGCAATTAACTCTAAATAGGGTCCATGGTATTTAATGTCCCATGCAGATTTAACTGCTGAAGTGCCATATTTTCCCCATAAAAGAAAAATAAACTTGGCACTTACCTGAATCTACATTAGTACTGCAGAAGGACAGCTCACCTGGTTTGAGAGGGTGTCCTCCCTCACATGGACCTGTGGAAAAAAAGAAAGACTGAGTAAGCTTACTCAGGCTTTCAGGATAGGGCAGCAAAATTGTTTGAGAGGCGCAGTGGGGATTGTACCCCACAAGTTCCCAATTGCTTAACAGCCACCACTGCTCTACTGAAGAGACTGACGTGGGCTACGGCTAGATCCCAGGAAAGATCAGAGCAAAATCTTGATTGTAGAACTTTTATCAACCTAAAACTTCCCCACCTTCTTGCAACGCAGGCAAAGCGAATGACTGGGGTTTGTGGGAAGGGAAGTGATACTTAACAGCTTTGCTGTGGTGCTCTTTGCCTCCTCCTGCTGGCCAGGAGTGATATTCCCAACAGTAATTGATGATGATGATCCGTGGACTCACTGTGTCATTAGAAAGAAAGCAGGAATGTAAGCTTAGGAACCTGCCCATCTCTGGAATACTATATGGCAGCAGCTTTTCAAGAATGGTATCCATTTGCAAGAGCTCTAGATGGCATGTCTATTTCCTGCCATGTAATGCTCCAGACACCTACCTAGATAGTTTTTCAACAAAGAATAAGATGGGAATAAAGCAAATTTGATAATATAAGTAAATTGATAACTTATTAAAAATTGTATGCTCTGTTTGAATCACAAAAGAAAAAAAAATTGGGTTTCATATTCCTTTAGTTCCTGTATGGAAAATATAATTAAAGTGAAGGTAAAAACTTTATTCAATTACAATATATCAATGCACTCTTTCATGAATGAATAAGCTAATCGCTTACTTCATTTTACAAAAAATTATTATTTATCTTGTATTAATCTATATTTTTCCCTACCTTTCGGACGATAACTCCTCCCAACCTCTATTTCCTGATGTGATGTGCGGTAATCTCAGAAGAGCGTTCACGATGAGCATATGAATGCGCAAATCTGAGATTTACGCTTCCAAGCACTACACAATCCTTAAAAATAGACTATATTTCAGACTAACATTTTTTGCAGATTTTGCACTGCTTGTGCCGCTCACCCTCATTCCCTACATGGTGTGAGATCGGGACAAACTGACTTTTGCACTGCTTGTGCCGCTCACCCTCATTCCCTACATGGTGTGAGATCGGGACAAACTGACTTTTGCACTGCTCGTGCCGCTCACCCTCATTTTTTTTTATTACTACATTTTACAGTATAAATATGTGATGTTTACACCAAGATAAAAGGAAACAAATTTGTTTGAGACATTTTAAAACTTAACAAAAAAGAAATTATGCTTACCTGATAAATTTCTTTCTTTCTTGACACTGTAAGCCCACGGATCATCATCAATTACTGTTGGGAATATCACTCCTGGCCAGCAGGAGGCGGCAAAGAGCACCACAGGAAACTGTAAAGTATCACTTACCTTCCCACAACCCCCAGTCATTCGACCGAAGGAAAGGAGAGAAAGGAAACACAAGGTGCAGAGGTGCCTGAAGTTTATATAAACAAACTGTCTGAAAAACAAGGAGGGCTGTGGACTAACCGTGTCAAGAAACAAATACATTTATCAGGTAAGCAAAAACTTTGTTTTCTTTCTAATGACACAGTGAGTCCACGGATCATCAACAATTAATGTTGGGAATCAATACCCAAGCTAGAGGACAAATGATAAGGGAGGGCAAGACAGGTAACCTAAACAGAAGGTACCACTGCTTGCAGAACCTTTCTCCCAAAGAAACCTTTAGCCGAGGCAAAAGCATTACATTTCGAAAAAAGAATGCAAAGAAGACCAAGTTGCAGCCTGCAAACTTGTGCCACAGAAGCTTCATTTGTGGAAGCCCAGGAAGAGAAAAGAGCCCTCATAGACTGAGCTGTAATTCTCTCAGGAAGCTGCTGTCCAACAGCCTCATAAGACAACCAAAGTATACTTCTCAACCTAAGAAAAAGAGAAGAATCTGTAGCTTTCTGACCCTAGTGTTTACCAGAGAAACAAACAAGGCAGAATACCGGCAAAAAAAAACAGTCTCCTGTAAGAAGAACTTCGAAGGATGCACAACATCCAGGTTGTGTAACAAACGATCCTTATGAGAAGGATTAGGATATAGAGAAGGAACAATAATTTCCTGATTAAAATTCCTGTCCAAAACATCCCTTAGGAAGGAAACCTTATTTAGTAAGAAAGCCCACCTTAACATACTGAAAGATAAGATAAGATAAGGGGAATCACACTGCAGAGCTGAGAGTTCGGATACTCTCCGAGCAGAAGAGATAGTATCAAGAAACAACCTTCAAAGAAATTTATAGAATGCATTGGTTCAAATGAAGCCTGCTGCAAAACTTTAAGAACCCAGTTAAGACCCCAAGAAGGAGTAACAGACCTAAACAGATAAGAAAATTGCACAACTGGAATGACCGCCAGACGCTATGTAGCAAAAATACAATGCAACAAAACTTCAGGATACTTGCTGACGAACCCTTCTCCAGGCCATCATGGAGAAAGGGAAAAATTCAAGGAATCCGGACTCTACTCCAGGAGACACCCATGGATTCACACCCAAAAAGATATTTATGAGAATCCTCCTAAAAACCAGTCTGTGTGCCAGAACCATGGCTTTAATGACTACTTCAGAAAACCCACACTTAGACAGAACTAAGCCTTCAATCTCGAAGAAGTCAGCTTTAAGAGAAGACAGACTTTGATGAAGGAAGAGACACTGATTCAGAAGGTCCTTCCTCAGAGGCAGCCTCCAAGGTGGGAGAGACAACATCTCCACTAGGTCTGCACACCAGATCCTGCGAGGCCATGCAGGAGACATTAGAATCACCGACACTCCCTACTGTGTGATACGAGCAATGACTCGTGGAAGGAGAGCAAACGGATGAACCAGTTAAGTCAGTCTAAAATCCCAAAGGACCGCCAAAGCATCTATCAGAGCGGACTGAGGATCCCTTGACCTAGAACCGTACATTAGAAGCTTGGCATTTAGCGGAGACGCCATCAGATCCAACTCCGGCATCCTCCTCTTGAGGGATAAACTGGAGAACACATCCAAAAGGAGTTCTCACCCCCCAGGATGAAAGAACTGACAGTTCATGACAGACAGCAATAGTGAGTTTCCGCCCACTGAACAATCTCAGTCACCTCCTACATGGCTAAGGAACTCCTAGTTCCTCCTGGTGAATAATGAAAGCCATGAAGGTGATATCGTCCAACTGGAACCAAACCAAGGACGACTAACACCAATTCAGAGCATTGTAAATTGCTCTCCAATCCAATATGATAAGGAGGAAGCAGAAACTCCGAGCGCATCCTCCCTGCACCTAAAAGCAAATACCAGACTGCTTCCCAGCCGAGCAGGTTGGCGTCCGTGGTCACATCACCCAGGAATGTGTCCAGACACACGCGCCCTGAGACAGATACTCCTGAAAACCACTACGGGAGAAAGTCTCGACGACTGATCTAGATCTATCCTCTGAGACAGATCCGAATGATCTCCTCTTATGTAAATAACAACAAGGAATGATGTCCACTGAATCATCAGACCAATTCCTTCCTACCATAAGAGTCTGGATCTAACTGCAGTTTTTTTTTTCTTCAGACTCCCACCTCTGGTAGCAAGATGGCTCTATTGACCGGACCAGTAACGCTTGCTGTTGGTCAGACAGGAGACTGCGGAGAGGGAAAAATCCTTGATCGTCTAACCTCTGTTAGGAATCTTCTCCTAGATAGAGAACCTAATAAATGTCCCCCCCAAAAAAATCTCCCTTAAATATGGAACAAGGGAACTCTCCTCCAGATTCATTTCTTCTCCATGGGAAAATAGATTGGATCTCTTGAAAGAGTTTGCTCAAAGGAAGGATGACACTTGAGCCCTATATTGTCCAGAAAAACATAATTTATGCTTACCTGATAAATGTATTTCTCTTGTAGTGTATCCAGTCCACGGATCATCCATTACTTGTGGGGATATTCTCCTTCCCAACAGGAAGTTGCAAGAGGATCACCCACAGCAGAGCTGCTATATAGCTCCTCCCCTCACTGCCATATCCAGTCATTCGACCGAAACAAGCCGAGAAAGGAGAAACCATAGGGTGCAGTGGTGACTGAAGTTTAATTAAAATTTAGACCTGCCTTAAAAGGACAGGGCGGGCCGTGGACTGGATACACTACAAGAGAAATACATTTATCAGGTAAGCATAAATTATGTTTTCTCTTGTTAAGTGTATCCAGTCCACGGATCATCCATTACTTGTGGGATACCAATACCAAAGCTAAAGTACACGGATGATGGGAGGGACAAGGCAAAAACTTAAACGGAAGGAACCACTGCCTGTAGAACCTTTCTCCCAAAAACAGCCTCCGAAGAAGCAAAAGTATCAAATTTGTAAAATTTTGAAAAGGTATGAAGCGAAGACCAAGTCGCAGCCTTGCAAATCTGTTCAACAGAGGCCTCATTTTTAAAGGCCCAGGTGGAAGCCACAGCTCTAGTAGAATGAGCTGTAATTCTTTCAGGGGGCTGCTGTCCAGCAGTCTCATAGGCTAAACGGATTATACTCCGAAGCCAAAAAGAAAGAGGTTCCCGAGGCCTTTTGACCTCTCCTCTGTCCAGAGTAAACAACAAACAGGTTAGATGTTTGACGAAAATCTTTAGTAGCCTGTAAGTAAAACTTCAAGGCACGGACTACGTCTAGATTATGCAAAAGACGTTCCTTCTTTGAAGAAGGATTAGGACATAATGATGGAACAACAATCTCTTGATTGATATTCTTGTTAGAAACCACCTTAGGTAAAAACCCAGGTTTTGTACGCAGAACTACTTTATCTGAATGAAAGATCAGATAAGGAGAATCACAATGTAAGGCAGATAACTCCGAGACTCTTCAAGCCGAGGAAATAGCCATCAGAAAAAGAACTTTCCATGATAGAAGTTTGATATCAATAGAATGAAGGGGTTCAAACGGAAACCCCTTGAAGAACTTTAAGAACCAAGTTTAAGCTCCATGGAGGAGCAGCAGGTTTAAACACAGGCTTAATTCTAACTAAAGCCTGACAAAATGCCTGAACGTCTGGAACTTCTGCCAGACGCTTGTGTAAAAGAATAGACAGAGCAGAAATCAGTCCCTTTAAAGAACTAGCTGATAATCCTTTGTCCAAACCCTCTTGGAGGAAGGACAATATCCTAGGAATCCTAACCCTACTCCATGAGTAATTCTTGGATTCACACCAATAAAGATATTTACGCCATATCTTGTGGTAAATTTTCCTGGTGACAGGCTTTCGTGCCTGTATTAAGGTATCAATTACTGACTCAGAGAAGCCACGCTTTGATAGGATCAAGCGTTCAATCTCCATGCAGTCAGTCTCAGAGAAAGTAGATTTGGATGATTGAAAGGACCTTGTATTAGAAGGTCTTGTCTCAGAGGCAGAGTCCATGGTGGAAAGGATGACATGTCCACTAGGTCTGCATACCAGGTCCTGCGTGGCCACGCAGGCGCTATCAATATCACCGATGCTCTCTCCTGTCTGATTTTGGCAATCAGGCGAGGGAGCAGAGGAAACGGTGGAAACACATAAGCCAGGTTGAAGAACCAAGGCGCTGCTAGAGCATCTATCAGTGCCGCTTCTGGGTCCCTGGACCTGGATCCGTAACAAGGAAGCTTGGCGTTCTGGCGAGACGCCATGAGATCCAGTTCTGGTTTGCCCCAACGGAGAACCAATTGAGCAAACACCTCCGGATGGAGTTCCCACTCCCCCGGATGAAAAGTCTGACGACTTAGAAAATCCGCCTCCCAGTTCTCTACCCCTGGGATATGGATCGCTGACAGGTGGCAAGAGTGAGTCTCTGCCCAGCGAATTATCTTGGAGACTTCTGACATCGCTAGGGAACTCCTGGTTCCCCCTTGATGGTTGATGTAAGCCACAGTCGTGATGTTGTCCGACTGAAATCTGATGAACCTCAGTGTTGCTAACTGAGGCCAAGCTAGAAGAGCATTGAATATTGCTCTTAACTCCAGAATATTTATTGGGAGGAGTTTCTCCTCCTGAGTCCATGAACCCTGAGCCTTCAGGGAGTTCCAGACTGCACCCCAACCTAGAAGGCTGGCATCTGTTGTTACAATGGTCCAATCTGGTCTGCGAAAGGTCATACCTTTGGACAGATGGACCCGAGATAACCACCAGAGAAGAGAATCTCTGGTTTCCTGATCCAGACTTAGTAGAGGGGACAAATCTGTGTAATCCCCATTCCACTGACTGAGCATGCATAATTGCAGCGGTCTGAGATGCAGGAGCGCAAATGGCACTATGTCCATCGCCGCTACCATTAAGCCGATTACTTCCATGCACTGAGCCACCGTGGGGCGCGGAATGGAGTGAAGAACACGGCAAGCATTTAGAAGTTTTGATAACCTGGACTCCATCAGGTAAATTTTAATTTCTATAGAATCTATCAGAGTCCCTAGGAAGGAAACCCTTGTGAGAGGAGATAGAGAACTCTTTTCTTCATTCCCTTTCCACCCCCATGCGACCTCAGAAATGCCAGAACTATCTCTGTATGAGACTTGGCAATTTGAAAGCTTGACGCCTGTATCAGGATGTCGTCTAGGTAAGGAGCCACCGCTATGCCTCGCGGTCTTAGAACCGCCAGAAGTGAGCCCAGAACCTTTGTAAAAATTCTTGGGGCTGTAGCCAACCCGAATGGAAGAGCTGCAGACTGGTAATGCCTGTCTAGAAAGACAAACCTCAGGAACCGATAATGATTCTTGTGAATCGGAATGTGAAGGTAGGCATCCTTAAAGTCCACTGTGGTCATGTACTGACCCTCTTGGATCATGGGTAAAATGGTTCGAATAGTTTCCATCTTGAATGATGGAACTCTGAGGAATTTGTTTAGGATCTTTAGATCCAAAATTGGTCTGAAGGTTCCCTCTTTTTTGGGAACCACAAACAGATTTGAATAAAACCCCTGTCCTTGTTCCGTCCGCGGAACTGGATGGATCACTCCCATTACAAGGAGGTCTTGCACGCAGCTTATGAATGCCTCTTTCTTTATCTGGTTTGCAGATAATCTTGAAAGGTGAAATCTCCCTTGTGGAGGAGAAGCTTTGAAGTCCAGAAGATATCCCTGAGATATGATCTCCAACGCCCAGGGATCCTGTACATCTCTTGCCCATGCCTGGGCGAAGAGAGAGAGTCTGCCCCCTACTAGATCCTTTGTCGGATAGGGGGCCGCTCCTTCATGCTGTCTTGGAGGCAGCAGCAGGCTTTCTGGCCTGCTTGCCCTTGTTCCAGGACTGGTTAGGTTTCCAGGCCTGCTTGGATTGAGCAAAAGTTCCCTCTTGTTTTGAAGCAGAGGGAGTTGATCCTGCACCTGCCTTGAAATTTCGAAAGGCAAGAAAATTAGACTGTTTGGCCTTTGATTTGGCCCTGTCCTGAGGAAGGGTATGACCCTTACCTCCAGTAATGTCAGCAATAATTTCCTTCAAACCAGGCCCGAATAAGGTCTGCCCCTTGAAAGGAATGTTGAGTAATTTAGACTTTGAAGTCACATCAGCTGACCAGGATTTAAGCCATAGCGCCCTACGCGCCTGGATGGCGAATCCGGAATTCTTATCCGTTAGTTTAGTCAAATGAACAATGGCATCAGAAACAAATGAGTTAGCTAGCTTAAGTGTTCTAAGATTGTCAATAATTTCAGTCAATGGAGCTGTATGGATGGCCTCTTCCAGGGCCTCAAACCAGAACGCTGCCGCAGCAGTGAAAGGCGCAATTGCATGCAAGGGGCTGTAAAATAAAACCTTGTTGAATAAACATTTTCTTAAGGTAACCCTCTAATTTTTTATCCATTGGATCTGAAAAAGCACAACTGTCCTCAACCGGGATAGTGGTACGCTTTGCTAAAGTAGAAACTGCTCCCTCCACCTTAGGGACTGTCTGCCATAAGTCCCGTGTAGTGGCATCTATTGGAAACATTTTTCTAAATATAGGAGGTGGGGAAAAGGGCACACAGGGTCTATCCCACTCCTTACTAATAATTTCTGTAAGCCTTTTAGGTATTTGAAAAACATCAGTACTCACCGGCACTGAATAGTATTTATCCAGTCTACACAATTTCTCTGGCACTGCAATTGTGTCACAGTCATTCAGAGCAGCTAATACCTCCCCAAGCAATACACTGAGGTTCTCAAGCTTAAATTTAAAATTAGAAATCTCTGAATCAGGTCTCCCCGATTCAGAGATGTCACCCACAGACTGAAGCTCTCCGTCCTCAGGTTCTGCATACTGTGAAGCAGTATCAGACATGGCTCTTACAGCATCTACGCACTCTGTATCTTGTCTAACCCCAGAGCTATCGCGCTTGCCTCTCAATTCAGGCAATCTGGCTAATACCTGTGACAGGGTATTATTCATGATTGCAGCCATGTCCTGCAAAGTAATCGCTATGGGCGTCCCTGATGTTCTTGGCTCCATATTAGCGTGCGTCCCTTGAGCGGGAGGCGAAGGGTTCCGACACGTGGGGAGAGTTAGTCGGCATAACTTCCCCCTCACCAGAACCCTCTGGTGACAATTCTGTTATAGATAAAGACTGATCTTTACTGTTTAAGGTGAAATCAATACATTTAGTACACATTCTCCTATGGGGCTCCACCATGGCTTTTAAACATAATGAACAAGTAGTTTCCTCTGTGTCAGACATGTTTGTACAGACTAGCAATGAGACTAGCAAGCTTGGAAAACACTTTAAACCAAGTTAACAAGCAATATAAAAAAACGTTACTGTGCCTTTAAGAGAAACAAATTTTGGCAAAATTTGAAATAACAGTGAAAAAAGGCAGTTATACTAACGAAATTTTTACAGTGTATGTAACAAGTTAGCAGAGCATTGCACCCACTTGCAAATGGATGATTAACCCCTTAATACCAAAAATGGAATAATAAATGACAAAAACGTTTTTAAAACACAGTCACAACAACTGCCACAGGTCTACTGTGGTTGTTACCCTTCTCAAACACGACTTTTGAAGCCTTTTGAGCCCTTCAGAGATGTCCTGTATCATGCAGAAGGAAGCTGAGTGTCTGTCTGTAATTTTAGCTGCGCAGAAAAGCGCTAAAATAGGCCCCTCCCACTCATATTACAACAGTGGAAAGCCTCAGGAAACTGTTTCTAGGCAAAAATCAAGCCAGCCATGTGGAGAAAAAACTAGGCCCAAATAAGTTTTGTCACCAAACATATATAAAAACGATTAACATGCCAGCAAACGTTTTATATTACACTTTTATAAGAGTATGTATCTCTGTTAATAAGCCTGATACCAGTCGCTATTAAATCACTGCATTTAGGCTTAACTTACATTAATCCGGTATCAGCAGCATTTTTCTAGCAAATTCCATCCCTAGAAATATGTTAACTGCACATACCTTATTGCAGGAAAACCTGCACGCCATTCCCCCTCTGAAGTTACCTCACTCCTCAGAATATGTGAGAACGGCAATGGATCTTAGTTACTTCTGCTAAGATCATAGAAATCACAGGCAGATTCTTCTTCTAATGCTGCCTTTGATAAAACAGTACACTCCGGTACCATTTAAAAATAACAAACTTTTGATTGAAGTTAAAAAACTAACTATAATACACCACTCTCCTCTTACTACGTCCATCTTTGTTGAGAGTTGCAAGAGAATGACTGGATATGGCAGTGAGGGGAGGAGCTATATAGCAGCTCTGCTGTGGGTGATCCTCTTGCAACTTCCTGTTGGGAAGGAGAATATTCCCACAAGTAATGGATGATCCATGGACTGGATACACTTAACAAGAGAAAGCACCCTTGCACGACCCCAGGAGCCAAAAGTCCTACTAGGAAGATGAAACTCAGAAAACTTGAGAAGATCCCGATCAAGGGAATAAATAAATACACATCCTTCAGGTCTATGTTCGGTCTGAACAGGCCCTCTTGAACCAAAAGAGAATGGATACTACATTGAAGGTCGGAACCTGAGAAAACTTGCGGTAAATACCTAGATCCTGTTCCCACACTGGAACTATTACCCTCGGAGAGAAATGTCCTGAACCCAAATCAAGCAAAGACTCTCGTCATACCTGGATTGCAGATACTCTGAAGGAGAACCTGCCCTTGAGAGGGAAACTTAGATTGGACTCCAAAAACCATGTCCTTTAGTCTGACTCTCTTGAAGTGTGGTAAAAAAACATAATTTATGCTTACCTGATAAATTTATTTCTCTTGTGATGTATCAAGTCCACAGATTCATCCTTACGTGTGGGATATTCTCCTTCCCTACAGGAAGTGGCAAAGAGAGCACCCACAGCAGAGCTGTCTATATAGCTCATCCCTTAGCTCCACCCCCCAGTCATTCGACCGAAGGCTAGGAAGAAAAAGGAGAAACTATAGGGTGCAGTGGTGACTGAAAGTTTTAAAATAAAAATATATATGCCTGTCTTAAAAAAACAGGGCGGGCCGTGGACTCAATACATCACAAGAGAAATAAATTTATCAGGTAAGCATAAATTATGTTTTCTCTTGTAAGATGTATCGAGTCCACAGATTCATCCTTACTTGTGGGATACCAATACTAAAGCTTTAGGACACGGATGAAGGGAGGGACAAGACAGGAACCTTAAACGGAAGGCACCACTGCTTGTAGAACCTTTCTCCCAAAAATAGCCTCCGAAGAAGCAAAAGTATCGAATTTGTAAAATTTGGAAAAAGTATGAAGTGAAGACCAAGTCGCCGCCTTACAAATCTGTTCAACAGAAGCCTCATTTTTAAAAGCCGATTTGTGGAAGCCACAGCTCTAGTAGAATGAGCAGTAATTCTTTCAGGAGGCTGCTGTCCAGCAGTCTCATAGGCCAAACGGATGATGCTTTTCAGCCAAAAGGAAAGAGAGGTAGCCATAGCCCTTTGACCTCTCCGTTTACCAGAATAAACAACAAACAATGAAGATGTTTGACGGAAATCTTTAGTTGCTTGTAAGTAGAACTTTAAAGCACGAAAGACATCAAGATTGTGTAACAGACGTTCCTTCTTTGATGAAGGATTAGGACACAGAGAAGGAACCACAATCTCTTGATTGATATTCTTATTAGAAACAACCTTAGGAAGAAACCCAGGTTTGGTACGCAAAACCACCTTATCTGCATGGAAAACAAGGTAAGGGGAATCACATTGTAAAGCAGATAACTCAGAAACTCTTCGAGCCGAAGAGAAAGCTACTAAAAACAAAACTTTCCAAGATAGAAGCTTAATATCTATGGAATGCATAGGTTCAAACGGAACCCCTTGAAGAACTTTAAGAACTAAATTTAGGCTACATGGTGGAGCAACAGGTTTAAATACAGGCTTGATTCTAACCAAAGCCTGACTAAATGCTTGAACGTCTGGGACATCTGCCAGACGTTTGTGAAGTAGAATAGACAAAGCAGATATTTGTCCTTTCAGGGAACTAGCTGATAATCCCTTCTCCAAACCTTCTTGGAGAAAAGACAATATTCTAGGAATCCTAATCTTACTCCACGAGTAACCTTTGGATTCACACCAATAAAGATATTTGCGCCAAATCTTATGATAGATCTTCCTGGTGACAGGCTTTCTAGCCTGAATCAGGGTATCAATGACCGACTCAGAGAAACCACGCTTTGATAGAATCAGGCGTTCAATCTCCAAGCAGTCAGACGCAGAGAAATTAGATTTGGATGCGTGAACGGACCTTGGATTAGAAGGTCCCGCCTCATTGGCAGAGTCCACGGTGGAACCGAGGACATGTCCACTAGGTCTGCATACCAAGTCCTGCGTGGCCACGCAGGTGCTATCAGAATCACCAAAGCTCTCTCCTGCTTGATTCTGGCAGCCAGACGTGGGAGGAGAGGAAACGGTGGAAATACATAGGCCAGATTGAAGGACCAAGGCACTGCTAGAGCATCTATCAGTACTGCCTTGGGATCCTGGGACCTGGACCCATAACGAGGAAGTTTGGTATTCTGACAGGACACCATCAGATCCAATTCTGGTGTGCCCCATAGCTGAATCAGCTGGGCAAATACCTCCGGATGGAGTTCCCACTCCCCCGGATGAAAAGTCTGACGACTTAGGAAATCCGCCTCCCAGTTCTCGACTCCTGGGATGTGGATTGCTGAGAGATGGCAAGAGTGATCCTCTGCCCATCAGATTATTTTGGTTACCTCCATCATCGCTAGAGAACTCCTTGTTCCTCCTTGATGATTGATATAAGCTACAGTCGTGATGTTGTCCGACTGAAACCTGATGAATTTGGCCGCAGCAAGCTGAGGCCACGCCTGAAGTGCATTGAATATCGCTCTTAGTTCTAGAATGTTTATCGGAAGAAGAGATTCCTCCCGAGACCATAAGCCCTGTGCTTTCAGGGAGTTCCAGACTGCACCCCTTTAAGTCCACGGTAGTCATATATTGACCCTCCTGGATCAGAGGAAGAATAGTCCGAATGGTTTCCATCTTGAATGATGGAACTTTGAGGAACTTGTTTAGAATTTTGAGATCCAAAATTGGTCTGAAAGTTCTCTCTTTTTTGGGAACCACAAACAGGTTTGAGTAAAACCCTCGCCCCTGTTCCTCTTTTGGGACTGGGCGGATCACCCCCATGGTATGTAGGTCTTCTACATCTTGATAAAGCCCAAGGGAGGGCGAAACACGTCGCTTGCATTTGTGACACTGTGACACTGTGACTTTGAAACAGCAAGGGATATTTCAGTACAGCCTGTACTGCAACTTTAAACCCGGGTTACCAGCATCTTTGAATATCCCAAGGTGAGGGATAACTTGTGCCCCACTATTGTATTGGATCATTAAACATACCTACAGCAGCCAAGTCTGCCTTCACAGAAAGTTCCCACCAGGACACAGCAATCAGCTGCTTTTCCTTTACGCTGCTGGAGCAGCGAGTAACACCCTGAGAGGAGCCGATGAGAAGCCTGTGACGTCAGACGCCGACTCACATGTGCAGAGGTTTGCACACTTCTATCTTCAGGAACGGCAGTTACTGCAGCTGCGGTCCAAGCCTTGACCGAAGGATTTCTTCTCCACGGTAACACCCTCTGAACACTCTCTTGACTTACGGTACAGTAAACTGTATCTATTTGTGGTACAAGCCGTTATTTTCTTTCCACTGTTTCAATATCGGCATTCATTTGCATACGGCCACCTGCACTGTGTTGATACATATGAACTTGGTGCTTGTCTTAAGTTTTATTTTATGATATCACTGTTATGCCATATCTTTTAAATTATCATTTTTATGCTATATCTTTTTTATGTCATAGATTATCAATTAGTATCTGCATTATTCATCATTTATAGGTTTTAACCTGTTTTTTCATTAGGATTTTTTCCTAGTTTTATTTACATTACAGGGAGACGTCCCTATTTTTAGTGTATATATTTGTGTATCTTATTCTATATGTTTATTAAATTTTCACTTCAATTCCTTATATGGTGTGTATACTTTCAGCTTGTTAGCGCACTTTCTCTATCTTGAAGCTTTGGCTTCACTATTTGGTTCTTAACTTGTATTTGATACATACAGAGATTGTATCTTTAGAGTAGAGTTTAGCAATACCTTCCTTTAGCGCGCACTAATCCACCCAATTTGATATGTAGGTCTTCTACACAGCGTAAGAATGCCTCTCTCTTTGTCTGGTTTACAGACAATCTGAATTCCAAAAGATATCCCTGGGACACAATTTCTAAAGCCCAGGGATCGTGAACATCTCTTGCCCAAGCCTGAGCGAAGAGAGAGAGTCTGCCCCCTACTAGATACAGTCCCGGATCGGGGGCTACCCCTTCATGCTGTCTTACAGGCAGCTGCAGGCTTCGTGGCCTGTTTACCCTTGTTCCAAGCCTGGTTAGGTCTCCAGACTGACTTGGATTGGGCAAAATTCCCCTCTTGCTTTGCAGCAGAGGAAGCTGAAGCGGGACCACTCTTCAAGTTCCGAAAGGAACGAAAATTATTTTGTTTGGTCCTCATCTTATTTGATCTATCCTGAGGGAGGGCATGACCTTTCCCTCCAGTGATGTCTGAAATAATCTCTTTCAGTTCAGGCCCGGATAGGGTCTTTCCTTTGAAAGGGATGTTCAAAAGTTTAGATTTAGATGACACATCAGCAGACCAGGACTTAAGCCATAACACCCTGCGTGCTAAAATGTCAAAACCTGAATTCTTTGCCGCTAATTTAGCCAATTGAAATGCGGCATCTGTAATAAAAGAATTAGCCAACTTAAGGGCCTTAATTCTGTCCATAATCTCCTCTAATGGAGTCTCCATCTGAAGAGCCTCTTCTAGAGCCTCAAACCAGAAAGCAGCTGCAGTAGTTACAGGAACAATGCACGCAATAGGTTGGAGAGAAAAACCTTGATGAACAAAAATTTTCTTCAGGAGACCCTCTAATTTTTTATCCATAGGATCTTTGAAAGCACAACTGTCTTCGATAGGTATAGCTGTACGCTTAGACAGAGTAGAAATAGCTCCCTCCACCTTAGGAACTGTCTGCCACGAGTCCCGCATGGTGTCAGATATGGGAAACATTTTCTTAAAAACAGGAGGGGGAGTGAACGGAATACCTGATCTATCCCACTCCTTAGCAATAATATTCACAATCCTCTTAGGGACTGGAAAAACATCAGTGTAAACAGGAACCTCTAAGTATTTATCCATTTTACCCAATTTTTTTGGGACCACTATAGGGTCACAATCATCTAGAGTCGCTAATACCTCCCTGAGCAATAAGCGGAGGTGTTCAAGCTTAAATTTAAAGGCCGTCATGTCAGAATCTGTCTGAGGGAGTGTCTTTCCTGAATCAGAAATTTCTCCCTCAGATAACAAATCCCTCACCCCTACTTCACAGCATTGTGAGGGCATATCAGATACGGCTACTAAAGCGTCAGACGGCTCAGCATTTTTCCTTAACCCAGAGCTGTCCCGCTTTCCTTGTAAACCAGGCAGTTTGGATAAAACCTCTGTGAGGGTTGTATTCATAACTGTGGCCATGTCTTGTAAAGTAAATGAATTCGACGCACTAGAGGTACTTGGCGTCACTTGTGCAGGCGTTACTGGTTGTGACACTTGGGGAGAGCTAGATGGTGAACCCTCATTTACTTCTGACTGAGAATCATCTATTGCTCTATTTTAAGTGCTAATATATATGTTCTTTATAGTTTATAGACATATCAGTACAATTGGGACACATTCTAAGAGGGGGTTCCACAATGGCTTCCAAACATATGGAACAAGGATTTTCCTTGGTGTCAGACATGTTAAACAGGCTAGTAATGTAACAAGCAAGCTTGGAAAACACTGTAATCAAAGTAAATAACACTTAGAAATAAAACGGTACTGTGCCTTTAAGAGAAAAAAAGCTACACAAATTCTGCAAAACAGTGTAAAAAAACAGTAAACTTAACAAAATTTTTACAGTAGTATCATACAGCCTTAGTAACTTTGCACAGCTGTGCAAATAAACAACTAACCCCTTAATGGCAAAACCGGATTGAAAAAACATCAAAACCAGTAAAAAAGACTTTCAGCACCTTGCCACAGCACTGCTGTGGCGCCTACCTGCCCTTCAGAACGATTTGTGGGGAAAAAAAACCTCTCTTACAGCCCTCAAACACAGCAGGAACCTCTGGAGAAGCAGTTAGATGTCTCTGAGGAAAAGAAACTGAGGAGCGAAAATAGGCCCCTCCCACCTCACTCGATGTTTTGAGGCCTATCAGAAAAACACCAGAGTGTCTCTTAATTAACCATGTGGGTTAAAAAACCCTAAAAGAAGCCACAATGACCCCTTTAGTCCCTTCAAAAAAACGTTATAATTGCATCATTTACTGAATAAACAAAAACGTTTTTTCTTCCTAACAGTGTCACCAGTAACTAATGAGCCCTTCAAGCAAGTTGAAATTCCTATCCAAGTGTCTGAATACAGCTTACCCTTCCCTCATGGGGATATTGCCAGCCTTTTCTAGAATTAACACAGTCTGTCTAGAAAAATATAGACTGAACATACCTCATATGCAGCATAGCATGCAAACCGTTCCCCCAACTGAAGTTTTCCTGTACTCTTCAGCCATTGTGAGAACAGCAGTGGATCTTAGTTACAAAGTGCTAAGATCATTATCCTCGCAGAAATCTTCATCCTTTTTCTGCCAGAGAGTAAATAGTACACACCGGTACCATTTAAAATAAACTTTTGCTTGAGAAATAAAAAAAAAACATAATTTATGCTTACCTGATAAATTTATTTCTCTTGTAGTGTATCCAGTCCACAGGTTCATCCATTACTTGTGGGGATATTCTCCTTCCCAACAGGAAGTTGCAAGAGGATCACCCACAGCAGAGCTGCTATATAGCTCCTCCCCTCACTGCCATATCCAGTCATTCGACCGAAACAAGCCGAGAAAGGAGAAACCATAGGGTGCAGTGGTGACTGTAGTTTAATTAAAATTTAGACCTGCCTTAAAAGGACAGGGCGGGCCGTGGACTGGATACACTACAAGAGACATAAATTTATCAGGTAAGCATAAATTATGTTTTCTCTTGTTAAGTGTATCCAGTCCACGGATCATCCATTACTTGTGGGATACCAATACCAATGCTAAAGTACACGGATGATGGGAGGGACAAGGCAGGAACTTAAACGGAAGGAACCACTGCCTGTAGAACCTTTCTCCCAAAAACAGCCTCCGAAGAAGCAAAAGTATCAAATTTGTAAAATTTGTAAAAGGTATGAAGCGAAGACCAAGTCGCAGCTTTGCAAATCTGTTCAACAGAAGCCTCATTTTTAAAGGCCCAGGTGGAAGCCACAGCTCTAGTAGAATGAGCTGTAATCCTTTCAGGGGGCTGCTGTCCAGCAGTCTCATAGGCTAAACGGATTATACTCCGAAGCCAAAAAGAAAGAGAGGTTGCCGAGGCCTTTTGACCTCTCCTCTGTGCAGAGTAAACAACAAACAGGTTAGAAGTTTGACGAAATTCTTTAGTAGCTTGTAAGTAAAACTTCAAGGCACGGACTACGTCTAGATTATGCAAAAGACGTTCCTTCTTCGAAGAAGGATTAGGACATAATGATGGAACAACAATCTCTTGATTGATATTCCTGTTAGACACCACCTTGGGTAAAAACCCAGGTTTTGTACGCAGAACTACTTTATCTGAATGAAAGATCAGATAAGGAGAATCACAATGTAAGGCAGATAACTCAGAGACTCTTCGAGCCGAGGAAATAGCCATCAGAAACAGAACTTTCCATGATAGAAGTTTGATATCAATAGAATGAAGGGGTTCAAACGGAACCCCTTGAAGAACTTTAAGAACCAAGTTTAAGCTCCATGGAGGAGCAGGAGGTTTAAACACAGGCTTAATTCTAACTAAAGCCTGACAAAATGCCTGAACGTCTGGAACTTCTGCCAGACGCTTGTGTAATGAACTAGCTGATAATCCTTTGTCCAAACCCTCTTGGAGGAAGGACAATATCCTAGGAATCCTAACCCTACTCCATGAGTAATTCTTGGATTCACACCAATGAAGATATTTACGCCATATCTTGTGGTAGATTTTCCTGGTGACAGGCTTTCGAGCCTGTATTAAGGTATCAATGACTGACTCGAAGAAGCCACGCTTTGATAGGATCAAGCGTTCAATCTCCATGCAGTCAGTCTCAGAGTAAGTAGATTTGGATGATTGAAAGGACCTTGTATTAGAAGGTCTTGTCTCAGAGGCAGAGTCCATGGTGGAAAGGATGACATGTCCACTAGGTCTGCATACCAGGTCCTGCGTGGCCACGCAGGCGATATCAGAATCACTGATGCTCTCTCCTGTCTGATTTTGGCAATCAGTCGAGGGAGAAGAGGAAACGGTGGAAACACGTAAGCCAGGTTGAAGAACCAAGGAGCTGCTAGAGCATCTATCAGCGTCGCTTCTGGGTCCCTAACATCCGTAACAAGGAAGCTTGGCGTTCTGGCGAGACGCCATGAGATCCAGTTCTGGTTTGTCCCAACGATGTACCAATTGAGCAAACACCTCCGGATGGAGCTCCCACTCCCCCGGATGAAAAGTCTGACGACTTAGAAAATCCGCCTCCCAGTTCTCTACGCCCGGGATATGGATCGCTGATAGGTGGCAAGAGTGAGTCTCAGCCCAGCGAATTTTGGAAAATCTTGGAGACTTCCGACATCGCTAGGGAACTCCTGGTTCCCCCTTGATGGTTGATGTAAGCCACAGTCGTGATGTTGTCCGACTGAAATCTGATGAACCTCAGTGTGGCTAACTGAGGCCAAGCTAGAAGAGCATTGAATATTGCTCTTAACTCCAGAATATTTATTGGGAGGAGTTTCTCCTCCTGAGTCCATGAACCCTGAGCCTTCAGGGAGTTCCAGACTGCATCCCAACCTAGAAGGCTGGCATCTGTTGTTACAATCGTCCAATCTGGTCTGCGAAACGTCATACCCTTGGACAGGTGGACCCGAGATAACCACCAGAGAAGAGAATCTCTGGTCTCCTGATCCAGATTTAGTAGAGGAGACAAATCTGTGTAATCCCCATTCCACTGACTGAGCATGCATAATTGCAGCGGTCTGAGATGCAGGCGCGCAAATGGCACCATGTCCATCATCGCTACCATTAAGCCGATTACCTCCATGCACTGAGCCACCGCAGGGCGCGGAGTGGAGTGAAGAACACGGCAAGCATTTAGAAGTTTTGATAACCTGGACTCCGTCATGTAAATTTTCATTTCTACAGAATCTATAAGAGTCCCTAGGAAGGAAACCCTTGTGAGAGGAGATAGAGAACTCTTTTCTTCATTCACTTTCCATCCATGCGACCTTAGAAATGCCAGAACTATCTCTGTATGAGACTTGGCAATTTGAAAGCTTGACGAATGTATCAGGATGTCATCTAGATAAGGAGCCACCGCTATGCCTCGCGGCCTTAGAACCGCCAGAAGTGAGCCCAGAACCTTTGTAAAAATTCTTGGGGCTGTAGCCTACCCGAAGGGAAGAGCTACAAATTGGTAGTGCCTGTCTAGAAAGGCAAACCTCAGGAACCGATGATGATTCTTGTGAATCGGAATATGAAGGTAGGCATCCTTTAAGTCCACTGTGGTCATGTACTGACCCTCTTGGATCATGGGTAAAATGGTTTGAATAGTTTCCATCTTGAATGATGGAACTCTGAGGAATTTGTTTAAGATCTTTAGATCCAAAATTGGTCTGAAGTTTCCCTCTTTTTTGGGAACCACAAACAGATTTGAATAAAAACTCTGTCCTTGTTCCATCTGCAGAACTGGATGGATCACTCCCATTACTAGGAGGTCTTGCACGCAGCGTAGGAATGCCTCTTTCTTTATCTGGTTTGCAGATAATCTTGAAAGGTGAAATCTCCCTTGTGGAGGAGAAGCTTTGAAGTCCAGAAGATATCCCTGAGATATGATCTCCAACGCCCAGGGATCCTGAACATCTCTTGCCCACAACTAGATCCGTTGCCGGATAGGGGGCCGTTCCTTCATGCTGTCTTGGAGGCAGCAGCAGGCTTTCTGGCCTGCTTGCCTTTGTTCCAGGACTGGTTAGATTTCCAGGCCTGCTTGGATTGAGCAAAAGTTCCTTCTTGTTTTGAAGCAGAGGAAGTTGATGCTGCACCTGCCTTGAAATTTCGAAAGGCACGAAAATTAGACTGTTTGGCCCTTGATTTGGCCCTGTCCTGAGGAAGGGTATGACCCTTACCTCCAGTAATGTCAGCAATAATTTCTTTCAAACCAGGCCCGAATAAGGTCTGCCCTTTGAAAGGAATGTTGAGTAATTTAGACTTTGAAGTCACGTCAGCTGACCAGGATTTAAGCCATAGCGCCCTACGCGCCTGGATGGCGAATCCAGAATTCTTAGCCGTTAGTTTAGTCAAATGAACAATGGCATCAGAAACAAATGAGTTAGCTAGCTTAAGTGTTCTAAGCTTGTCAATGATTTCAGTCAATGGAGCTGAATGGATGGCCTCTTCCAGGGCCTCAAACCAAAACGCCGCCGCAGCAGTGACAGGTGCAATGCATGCAAGGGGCTGTAAAATAAAACCTTGTTGAATAAACATTTTCTTAAGGTAACCCTCTAATTTTTTATCCATTGGATCTGAAAAAGCACAACTGTCCTCAACCGGGATAGTGGTACGCTTTGCTAAAGTAGAAACTGCTCCCTCCACCTTAGGAACTGTCTGCCATAAGTCCCGTGTAGTGGCGTCTATGGGAAACATTTTTCTAAATATAGGAGGGGGGGAAAACGGCACACCAGGTCTATCCCACTCCTTACTAATAATTTCTGTAAACCTTTTAGGTATTGGAAAAACATCAGTACACACCGGCACTGCATAGTATTTATCCAGTCTACACAATTTCTCTGGCACTGCGATTGTGTCACAGTCATTCAGAGCAGCTAACACCTCCCCAAGCAATACACGGAGGTTCTCAAGCTTAAATTTAAAATTAGAAATCTCTGAATCAGGTTTCCCCGAGTCAGAGATGTCACCCACAGACTGAAGCTCTCCGTCCTCAGGTTCTGCATATTGTGACGCAGTATCAGACATGGCTCTTACAGCATCTACGCGCTCTGTATCTCGTCTAACCCCAGAGCTATCGCGCTTGCCTCTTAATTCAGGCAATCTGGCTAATACCGCTGACAGGGTATTATCCATGATCGCAGCCATGTCCTGCAAAGTAATCGCTATGGGCGTCCCTGATGTACTTGGCGCCATAATAGCGTGCGTCCCTTGAGCGGGAGGCAAAGGGTCCGACACGTGGGGAGAGTTAGTCGGCATAACTTCCCCCTCACCAGAACCCTCTGGTGACAATTCTGTTATAGATAAAGACAGATCTTTACTGTTTAAGGTGAAATCAATACATTTAGTACACATTCTCCTATGACGCTCCACCATGGCTTTTAAACATAATGAACAAGTAGTTTCCTCTGTGTCAGACATGTTTGTACAGACTAGCAATGAGACTAGCAAGCTTGGAAAACACTTTAAACCAAGTTAACAAGCAATATAAAAAACGTTACTGCGCCTTTAAGAAAAACAAATTGACAAAATTTGAAATAACAGTGAAAAAAGGCAGTTACACTAACGAAATTTTTACAGTGTATGTAACAAGTTAGCAGAGCATTGCACCCACTTGCAAATGGATGATTAACCCCTTAATACCAAAAACGGAATAACAAATGACAAAAACGTTTTTAAAACTAGTCACAACAACTGCCACAGGTCTACTGTGGTTGTTACTCTCCTCAAACACGACTTTTGAAGCCTTTTGAGCCCTTCAGAGATGTCCTGTATCCTGCAGAAGGAAGCTGAGTGTCTGTCTGTAATTTTAGCTGCGCAGAAAAGCGCTAAAATAGGCCCCTCCCACTCATATTACAACAGTGGAAAGCCTCAGGAAACTGTTTCTAGGCAAAAATCAAGCCAGCCATGTGGAAAAAAACTAGGCCCCAATAAGTTTTATCACCAAGCATATATAAAAACGAATAAACATGCCAGCAAACGTTTTATATTGCACTTTTATAAGAGTATGTATCTCTGGTAATAAGCCTGATTACCAGTCGCTATTAAATCACTGCATTTAGGCTTAACTTACATTAATCCGGGATCAGCAGCATTTTCTAGCAAATCCCATCCCTAGAAATATGTTAACTGCACATACCTTATTGCAGGATAACCTGCACGCCATTCCCCCTCTGAAGTTACCTCACTCCTCAGAATATGTGAGAACGGCAGTGGATCTTAGTTACTTCTGCTAAGATCATAGAAAACGCAGGCAGATTCTTCTTCAAATGCTGCCTGAGATGAAATAGTACACTCCGGTACCATTTAATAATAACAAACTTTTGATTGAAGAAAAAAAACTAACTATAATACACCACTCTCCTCTTACTACCTCCATCTTTGTTGAGAGTTGCAAGAGAATGACTGGATATGGCAGTGAGGGGAGGAGCTATATAGCAGCTCTGCTGTGGGTGATCCTCTTGCAACTTCCTGTTGGGAAGGAGAATATCCCCACAAGTAATGGATGATCCGTGGACTGGATACACTTAACAAGAGAAACTAACATTTTTGTCACCACACACGCTCTGCCCTTCCTAGTACTTAGAGTAGGCAAAGAGAATGACTGGGGGGTGGAGCTAAGGGAGGAGCTATATAGACAGCTCTGCTGTGGGTGCTCTCTTTGCCACTTCCTGTAGGGAGGAGAATATCCCACAAGTAAGGATGAATCCGTGGACTTGATACATCTTACAAGAGAAAAAAAAAAAAAACTCATAGGATAATTCCGCCAGACTGAGTCCAAACAAGGTCTCATCCTTGAAAAAGAAAAAAACGCTAGAAGCGTGGATTTGGAGGAAACATAAAAAATTTAAACTGCCACTGAAGAACTATAAGCCTAAACCGTACAACTAAGTTACAGGAAGGCTTCTCAGCAGACCAAAATGTCAGCCACAATGCTCGGCAAGCTAGCACAGTAAGTCTAATAAGACCAGGCATTGCTCTAAATCAGGGGTCAGCAACCTTCGGCTCCCAGATGTTTTGGAACTACATTTTCCACGATGCTGAGACACTCTTTAGGCTATCTGAGCATCATGGGAAATGTAGTTACAAAACATCTGGGAGCCGAAGGTTGCTGACCCCTGCTCTAAATGAACAATAGAACCTCCGACTTCTTATCCATGGATCTTTATGAGAGCAGCAAGTTCCCTGAGCCATAGTAGCAAAGCTCCCTTCTACTCAGGGCACCATGCATTATAATGGAGTGACAGGAAAGTCCCTTAAAGGACGGGAGACAGAAATATGGTATCCCTAGCTTCTCCTATTCCTGTGACAATAACGCCAGCACATCCGGAAACACTTCCTCATAGGTAGGAACATCATTGAAATTATAAAGTTCACAAACTTTCAAAGGTTGATAACGACAAGGGATCGATGTCATCCAAGTAGCCAAAACCTCCTTTAAAACTACAAAAGGTGATCAAGCATACAACTGAATGATATGACTTCAGCATCAGATGAAGGAATTAAACTGTCCAAATCTGAGAATTTCACCATCAGAAACCTACCGGTGAAAACTCCTCACCAGCACAGAAGAGAGAGAGTCACCAGCGTAGTAAAATATGGATCAGAAACCTTACAATCTGAAATATAACAAATCCTCTTGCATATTTCCTGAAAGAAAGGAAAAAACAGACAAAACCACAGATATCGCAGAGAATACTTGAGCTGCAAAATCTGGAAGCAAACATACTGCTCCTGGAGATTTGGAGGAACCGCAGGGCACTGCATGGGACGCCAAAAAGGCTTGGGGCATAAAAGGAGATAGCTGTGGTGTTGCCTAAACAGCATCATCCTGGGAGACATAGGCTTATATTGCAACATCTAACCTCCTTAGGAGGAAAAAAAACAGAATTTATGCTTACCTGATAAATTACTTTCTCCAACGGTGTGTCCGGTCCATGGCGTCATCCTTACTTGTGGGAATATCTCTTCCCCAACAGGAAATGGCAAAGAGCCCAGCAAAAGCTGTCCATATAGTCCCTCCTAGGCTCCGACCCACCCCAGTCATTCGACCGACGGACAGGAGGAAAAAACAGGAGAAACTATAGGGTGCCGTGGTGACTGTAGTTAGAGAAAATAATTCATCAAACCTGATTCAAAAAAACCAGGGCGGGCCGTGGACCGGACACACCGTTGGAGAAAGTAATTTATCAGGTAAGCATAAATTCTGTTTTCTCCAACATTGGTGTGACCGGTCCACGGCATCATCCTTACTTGTGGGAACCAATACCAAAGCTTTAGGACACGGATGAAGGGAGGGAGCAAATCAGGTTACCTAAACGGAAGGCACCACGGCTTGCAAAACCTCTCTCCCAAAAATAGCCTCCGAAGAAGCAAAAGTATCAAATTTATAAAATTTGGCAAAAGTGTGCAGGGAAGACCAAGTCGCTGCCTTACATATCTGATCAACAGAAGCCTCGTTCTTGAAGGCCCATGTGGAAGCCACAGCCCTAGTAGAGTGAGCTGTGATTCTTTCAGGAGGCTGCCGTCCGGCAGTCTCGCAAGCCAATCGGATGATGCTTTTAAGCCAAAAGGAAAGAGAGGTAGAAGTCGCTTTTTGACCTCTCCTTTTACCAGAATAGACGACAAACAGAGAAGATGTTTGTCTGAACTCTTTTGTAGCTTCTAAATAGAATTTTAGAGCACGGACTACATCTAAATTGTGTAACAAACGTTCCTTCTTTGAAACTGGATTCGGACACAAAGAAGGTACAACTATCTCCTGGTTAATATTTTTGTTGGAAACAACCTTTGGAAGAAAACCAGGCTTAGTACGCAAAACAACCTTATCTGAATGGAACACCAGATAGGGCGGAGTACACTGCAGAGCAGATAACTCAGAAACTCTTCTAGCAGAAGAAATAGCAACCAAAAACAAAACTTTCCAAGATAGTAACTTGATATCTATGGAATGTAAAGGTTCAAACGGAACCCCTTGGAGAACTGAAAGAACTAGATTTAGACTCCAGGGAGGAGTCAAAGGTCTGTAAACAGGCTTGATCCTAACCAGAGCCTGAACAAATGCTTGAACATCTGGCACAGCTGCCAGTCGTTTGTGTAACAAGACAGATAAAGCAGAAATCTGTCCCTTTAGAGAACTCGCTGATAATCCCTTATCCAAACCTTCTTGAAGAAAGGAAAGGATCCTAGGAATTTTGATCTTACTCCATGAGAATCCCTTGGATTCACACCAACAGATATATCTTTTCCATATCTTATGGTAAATTTTTCTAGTTACAGGTTTTCTGGCTTGTACCAGAGTATCTATTACAGAATCCGAAAACCCACGCTTAGATAAAATCAAGCGTTCAATTTCCAAGCCGTCAGCTGGAGGGAAACTAGATTTGGATGTTCGAATGGACCTTGTACTAGAAGATCCTGTCTCAACGGTAGCTTCCATGGTGGAGCCGATGACATATTAACCAGGTCTGCATACCAAGTCCTGCGTGGCTACGCAGGAGCTATCAAGATCACTGAGGCCCTCTCCTGCTTGATCCTGGCTACCAGCCTGGGAATGAGAGGAAACGGTGGAAACACATAAGCTAGGTTGAAGGTCCAAGGCGCTACTAATGCATCCACTAGAGTCGCCTTGGGATCCCTGGATCTGGACCCGTAGCAAGGAACCTTGAAGTCCGACGAGACGCCATCAGATCCATGTCTGGAATGCCCCATAATTGGGTTAACTGGGCAAATATCTCCGGGTGGAGTTCCCACTCCCCCGGATGAAATGTCTGACGACTCAGATAATCCGCCTCCCAGTTTTCCACTCCTGTGATGTGGATCGCAGATAGGTGGCAGGAGTGATCCTCTGCCCATTTTATGATTTTGGTCACTTCTCTCATCGCCAGGGAACTCCTTGTTCCCCCCTGATGGTTGATGTAAGCAACAGTCGTCATGTTGTCTGATTGGAATCTTATGAATCTGGCCTTTGCTAGCTGAGGCCAAGCCCTGAGAGCATTGAATATCGCTCTCAGTTCCAGAATGTTTATCGGGAGAAGAGACTCTTCCCGAGACCATAGCCCCTGAGCTTTCAGGGAGTCCCAGACCGCGCCCCAGCCCACTAGACTGGCGTCTGTCGTTACGATGACCCACTCTGGTCTGTGGAAGCTCATTCCCTGGGACAGGTGGTCCAGGGTTAGCCACCAACGGAGTGAGACTCTGGTCTTCTGATCTATTTGAATCACTGGAGACAAGTCTGTATAGTCCCCATTCCACTGTTTCAGCATGCACAGTTGTAATGGTCTTAGATGAATTAGCGCAAAAGGAACTATGTCCATTGCTGCAACCATCAATCCTACCACTTCCATGCACTGAGCTACGGAAGGACGTGGAATAGAATGAAGAACTTGACAAGCGTTTAGAAGTTTTGACTTTCTGACTTCTGTCAGAAAAATCCTCATTTCTAAAGAATCTATTATTGTTCCCAAGAAAGGAACTCTTGTCGACGGAGACAGGGAACTTTTTTCTATGTTCACCTTCCAACCGTGAGATCTGAGAAAGGCCAGAACAATGCCTGTGTGAGCCTTTGCCTTTGAAAGAGACGACGCTTGTATTAGAATGTCGTCCAAGTAAGGTACTACTGCAATGCCCCTTGGTCTTAGAACCGCTAGAAGGGACCCGAGTACCTTTGTGAAAATCCTTGGAGCAGTGGCTAACCCGAATGGGAGGGCCACAAACTGGTAATGTTTGTCCAGAAAGGCGAACCTTAGGAACTGATGATGATCTTTGTGGATAGGAATATGTAGATACGCATCCTTTAGATCCACGGTAGTCATAAATTGACCCTCCTGAATTGTAGGTAGAATCGTTCGAATGGTTTCCATTTTGAACGATGGTACTCTGAGAAATTTGTTTAGGATCTTTAAATCCAGAATTGGTCTGAAAGTTCCCTCTTTTTTGGGAACTACGAACAGATTTGAGTAAAATCCCATTCCTTGTTCTGCCGTTGGAACTGGGTGTATCACTCCCATTTTTAATAGGTCTTCTACACAATGTAAGAATGCCTGTCTTTTTATTTGGTTTGAGGATAAGTGAGACATGTGGAACCTTCCCCTTGAGGGTAGTTCCTTGAATTCCAGAAGATAACCCTGAGAAGCTATTTCTAGTGCCCAGGGATCCTGAACATCTCTTGCCCAAGCCTGAGCAAAGAGAGAGAGTCTGCCCCCTACTAGATCCGGTCCCGGATCGGGGGCTACTCCTTCATGCTGTCTTATTAGCAGCAGCAGGCTTCTTGGCCTGCTTACCTTTGTTCCAGCCTTGCATCGGTTTCCAGGCTGGTTTGGTTTGTGAAGCATTACCCTCTTGTTTGGAGGATGCGGAGTTGGAAGCCGGTCCGTTCCTGAAATTGCGAAAGAAACGAAAATTAGACTTATTCTTGGCTTTGAAAGGCCTATCTTGTGGAAGGGCGTGGCCCTTTCCCCCAGTGATGTCTGAGATAATCTCTTTCAATTCTGGCCCAAAGAGAGTTTTACCCTTGAAGGGGATATTGAGCAATTTTGTCTTGGAAGATACATCCGCTGACCAAGACTTTAGCCAAAGCGCTCTGCGCGCCACAATTGCAAACCCTGAATTTTTCGCCGCTAATCTAGCTAGTTGCAAAGTGGCATCTAAAATAAAAGAATTAGCCAACTTGAGTGCGTGAACTCTGTCCATAACCTCCTCATACGGAGTCTCTCTACTGAGCGACTTTTCTAGTTCCTCAAACCAGAACCACGCTGCTGTAGTGACAGGAACAATGCACGAAATGGGTTGCAGGAGGTAACCTTGCTGTACAAAAATCTTTTTAAGCAAACCCTCCAATTTTTTATCCATAGGATCTTTGAAAGCACAATTATCCTCGATAGGAATAGTAGTGCGCTTGTTTAGAGTAGAAACTGCCCCCTCGACCTTAGGGACTGTCTGCCATAAGTCCTTTCTGGGGTCCACCATAGGAAATAATTTCTTAAATATAGGAGGGGGGACAAAAGGTATGCCGGGCTTGTCCCACTCCTTATTCACTATATCCGCCACCCGCTTGGGTATAGGAAAAGCGTCAGGGTGCACCGGAACCTCTAGGAACTTGTCCATCTTGCATAATTTTTCTGGAATGACCAGGTTGTCACAATCATCCAGAGTAGATAACACCTCCTTAAGCAGTGCGCGGAGATGCTCTAATTTAAATTTAAATGTCACAACATCAGGTTCTGCCTGTTGAGAAATTTTACCTGAATCTGAAATTTCCCCATCCGACAAAACCTCCCTCATGACCCCTTCAGATTGGTGTGAGGGTATGACAGAGCAATTATCATCAGCGCCCTCCTGCTCTACAGTGTTTAAAACAGAGCAATCACGCTTTCTCTGATATGCAGGCATTTTGGATAAAATATTTGCTATGGAGTTATCCATTACTGCCGTCAATTGTTGCATAGTAATAAGCATTGGCGCGCTAGAAGTACTAGGGGCCTCCTGCGTGGGCAAAACTGGTGTAGACACAGAAGGAGATGATGTAGAACTATGTCTACTCCCTTCATCTGATGAATCATCTTGGGCAACTTTACCATCTGTGGCAGTACTGTCCTTACTTTGTTTGGACGCTATGGCACAATTATCACACAATTTTGAAGGGGGAGACACATTGATCTTCATACATATAGAACATAGCTTATCTGAAGGTGCAGACATGTTAAACAGGCTTAAACTTGTCAAGAAAGTACAAAAACCGTTTTAAAACAAAACCGTTACTGTCTCTTTAAATTTTAAACAGTGCACACTTTATTACTGAATATGTGAAAAAGTATGAATATGAAGAAATTTTCACCACAGTGTCTTAAAGCATTAAAAGTATTGCACACCAAATTTCAGAGCATTAACCCTTAAAATAAAGAAACCGGAGCCGGTTACAGTTTTAACCCCTCTACAGTCCCAGCTACAGCCTTTGCTGCGACTTTACCAAACCCAGGGGGAATACGATACCAAATGAAGCCTTCTAGGAACTTTTCCAACCACTTTCAGATCCACACACATGCATCTGCATGTCTTGCTCTCAAAAGTAACTGCGCAGTAATGGCGCGAAATTGAGGCTCAGCCTACAACTGGGAAGGCCCTTCCTGACTGGAAAGGTGTCTAACTCAGTGCCTGACGTTAAAAAATGGTCCCCAAAGTTTGTAAGTGTGAATTTCAAACATAAAAATGTATAAAATGCCCAAATAAAGCAATCGATTTTGCCCATAAAAGTGTCTACCAGTTTTATAGCCCATATTAAGCCCTTTATTCTGTTTGAGACTAAGAAAATGGCTTACCGGTCCCCATGAGGGGAAATGACAGCCTTCCAGCATTACACAGTCTTGTTAGAAATATGGCTAGTCATACCTTAAGCAGAAAAGTCTGCTAACTGTTTCCCCCAACTGAAGTTACTTCATCTCAACAGTCCTATGTGGAAACAGCAACCGATTTTAGTTACTGCTGCTAAAATCATCTTCCTCTCACAAACAGAATTCTTCATCTTTTTCTGTTTCAGAGTAAATAGTACATACCAGCACAATTTTAAAATAACAAACTCTTGATAGTAGAATAAAAAACTACAACTAAACACCACATACTCTTAACCATCTCCGTGGAGATGTTGCCTGTGCAACGGCAAAGATAATGACTGGGGTGGGCGGAGCCTAGGAGGGACTATATGGACAGCTTTTGCTGGGCTCTTTGCCATTTCCTGTTGGGGAAGAGATATTCCCACAAGTAAGGATGACGTGGACCGGACACACCAATGTTGGAGAAACAAACAAAACAAACAAAAACATTATTTCTATAAAAAAAAATTATCTTATAAAATCTTAAAATTCTAAAATATTCTATAATATTTAAAAAATATAATATATAAATTAAAAAGAACATTTATAATATATATCCCCAAAGGAACATATGATAGCATAAAGCAGTATGTTCCTCATTCTATTTGCAAAAGAAAACATATCAACATATCTTCATACCCTATGTCTATATCACAGAGAAAAACTAGCAAGTAATATACACGACATCCGTATGTTTGAATGAGCATACTGTAACAACTCTCATGCCACTAAGGTATCACAAGGACTAGAGTATAACCATACTGCTATAGCAGCCTGCCTTTTTAACAAAGACATCTTAAATAGGAGAGATTCTACTATACTCCAAGAGGCATCTAGATTAGGAAATAGCATCCGTATGTGTTTGCAACTCGAGGTAGACTGAACAACAACTACGTTCCATTCTCATTCTGGAGAACGAGGCGGAGTTAAAATATACGTTCAGCTCCTCTAAAATGGCGCCACTCTGATAATGTAAGGAAGGAGGCGTGGTCAAATGTCGATACGGAATGGAGCTTCACTCCGTCGACTAAATTCCCTCCAATATGAGGAATCCTTGCAGAATCATTGACTTACCCCAGCAGGACACTGGAACCGTTGTGCAGCCTCCTGAAACGCTTCTAAAAGCGGAGATGCAAAATACAAAGGCTAATCACAATGCCTGCTCAGGATGACAAACACATCCACGCAGCCCCTTAGAAATGGCGCCCTCGCGCTCTAGCGGTCCCCTGACAAAGAAAATTCCATTTTGCTGTCAGACCTGAGACCACTCTTCTGCTCTACACTTCAGACCAACTCAGGATCCTAACTGGGTTGTCCCATTCACAAGCAGAAAAACTTAATACAATTTATTTGAGACAGTTAACCCCTTCCTCTCTGAGAACCCAGTCTGTAACACACCTGACACAAAACACTACTGAGTCTTATTAATAAAAGTTTCTCGTCCCCAGTGCCTGCACAACTGCCTAACTTTATCCCATTAATAATAATAGGATCAATTGTATTAATGTACCAAACAGAACTAACTTTTAAAGTGCCATATATTTCCTTTCTTCTGTCAGAAAATTAAATGTGGCACTTACCTCAATGTAGATCAGTCCAGGAGCAGGACAGCTCACCTGGTTTGAGAGGGTTTCCTCCCTCACATGGACCTGTGGAAAGAAGAAAGACTGAATAATCTGCCTCAGGCTTTCAAGTTAGGGCAGCAATAGCTGTTGGGAGGCGCAGTGGGGATTATACCCCACAAGTTCCCAATTGCTCTAGTGAAGAGACTGACATGGGCCTACGGCTAAACCCCAGGAAAAAGTAGGACAAACTTGCACTGCTGAAAAATAATAAAATCTTGATTGAAGAATCTTCTTCCAGACACCTAAACTTTACCACCTCTTTGCTTTTAACGTAGGCAAAGAGAATGACTGGGGGTTGTGGGAAGGGAAGTGATACTTTACAGTTTCCTGTGGTGCTCTTTGCCTCCTCCTGCTGGCCAGGAGTGATATTCCCAACAGTAATTGATGATGATCCGTTGACTCACCGTGTCATAGAAAGAAATTAGTTGTTTTTTCTCTGCAGCTATTTTGCAATTTAATTTTCAAATGCTGCAATATAATATAGAATATAGAATTGCTTTATTCTTTAGTTAATCAACACAGTGCTTTAGTGTAACTGCCTAATTTACAATTTAATTTTATTTCAAAATGACTTACCTGATAAATTTCTTTCTTTTGCGAAGTACCGAGTCCACGGATTCATCCTTACTTGTGGGATATTATCCTTCCTAACAGGAAGTGGCAAAGAGAGCACCACAGCAGAGCTGTCTATATAGCTTCCCCCTTAACTCCACCCCCCAGTCATTCCACCGAAGGCCAAGGAAGAAAAAGGAGAAACTGAAGCTTCTAATAAAAAAATACCATCTGTCTTGAATAGACAGGGCGGGCCGTGGACTCGGTACATTGCAAAAGAAATAAATTTATCAGGTAAGCATAAATTTTGTTTTCTTTTGCATGATGTACCGAGTCCACGGATTCATCCTTACTTGTGGGATACCAATACCAAAGCTTTAGGACACGGATGAAGGGAGGGACAAGACAGGAACTTAAACGGAAGGCACCACTGCTTGTAGAACCTTTCTCCCAAAAATAGCCTCCGAAGAAGCAAAAGTATCAAATTTGTAAAATTTTGAAAAGGTATGGAGCGAAGACCAAGTCGCAGCCTTACAAATCTGTTCAACAGAAGCATCATTTTTAAAAGCCCATGTGGAAGCTACCGCTCTAGTAGAATGAGCTGTAATCCTTTCAGGAGGCTGCTGTCCAGCAGTCTCATAAGCCAAACGGATGATGCTTCTCAGCCAAAAGGAAAGAGAAGTCGCCGTAGCCTTTTGACCCCTACGCTTTCCAGAATAGACAACAAACAAAGATGTTTGACGAAAATCTTTGGTTGCCTGAAAATAAAATTTCAAAGCACGAACCACGTCCAAGTTGTGCAACAGACGTTCCTTCTTGCAAGAAGGATTAGGACACAGAGAAGGAACAACAATTTCCTGATTGATATTCCTGTAAGTAACAACCTTAGGTAGGAACCCAGGCTTGGTATCCAAAACCACCTTATCAGCATGGAACACAAGATAAGGTGAGTCACATTGTAATGCAGATAGTTCAGAAACTCTTCAAGCTGAAGAGATAGCAACTTAACACCTCTTTCGCTTTACCCTTCCTGCTTAGAGCCGGCAAAGAGAATGACTGGGGGTGGAGTTAAGGGGGGAGCTATATAGACAGCTCTGCTGTGGTGCTCTCTTTGCCACTTCCTGTTAGGAAGGATAATATCCCACAAGGATGAATCCGTGGACTCGGTACATCATGCAAAAGAAAATCTCATTGCAGAAGGTGAAGAAAAGTTCTGCCTCTGGGGTTCCCCCCTCTCTCACTCAGAGTGGCAGTTATCTATCGCCCACCACCCCTGGACCAACCTCCCAATTCTTTGACAACTTTCTCTCTAAAAATCAAGAAAATTACACACTCGAGTTATGGAACAACTAAGAAATATCCGCAATGTTTCCAAAGACCTGTCAAGAGATAAAACCATAACGTCTGTAGCTTCACTTTTCTACAATTATCATCAATCTAAAACATCAGAGCTGAAATGCTATGGCACACAAAAAGTTACATTGGGATTAAGAGGAGGCAACCTAGAAAACGCTTTACTGAAGGCAGAAACTAGATGGATATACCTAATGGATACTGTATATCCTAAAGGTCTAAACGAACAAAACAATTCTGTATTTATATGAGGACCTCAAGACAAAATGCTTGGGGCTTTGTAGACATTTTTATTTTTAATAACCTTAAATAAATAATATTCACAATTATTTACTCACAGCATCACTTTGCTCACAATACCCACCAGCACTCATTTGTTCTGCCAACACAGCACTACACGGTAGCGAGCACCAAACACTATAAATGGACTGATTTAAACACATGTTTAATATCAACAGGATACACTATATAACCCGATCCGGAAGATTCAAGATTTAGTTTTATTAACAGCAAATCTATCACTTTCACGTTTCACTTTCCTTTTTTGTTTAGATCACTTAATAGTTGGTCCAAAATAATAAAATCACAAACACAATACTCCAGAGGATCACACTTAATAACATTTGTTTAATTCTACAGGAGATGTACCCTACACACTTTACAATCCACATAGGTCACCCATCATCAAGCAAGACCCAATTCATGTCATCACCACCTAACAGTTACCACTATCACGCCTATGACCATTATTATTATTACTGCTATAAAACATAATTTATGCTTACCTGATAAATTTTTTTCTCTTGTAGTGTATCCAGTCCACGGATCATCCATTACTTATGGGATATTCTCCTTCCCAACAGGAAGTTGCAAGAGGATCACCCACAGCAGAGCTGCTATATAGCTCCTCTCCTAACTGTCATATCCAGTCATTCGACCGAAAACAAACAGAGAAAGGAGAAACCATAGGGTGCAGTGGTGACTGTAGTTTAAAATTTAGACCTGCCTTAAAAAGACAGGGTGGGCCGTGGACTGGATACACTACAAGAGACATAAATTTATCAGGTAAGCATAAATTATGTTTTCTCTTGTTAAGTGTATCCAGTCCACGGATCATCCATTACTTATGGGATACCAATACCAAAGCTAAAGTACACGGATGATGGGAGGGACAAGGCAGGATTAAGCGGAAGGAACCACTGCCTGAAGAACCTTTCTCCCAAAAACAGCCTCCGAAGAAGCAAAAGTATCAAATTTGTAAAATTTGTAAAAAGTGTGAAGCAAAGACCAAGTCGTGGCCTTGCAAATCTGTTCAACAGAGGCCTCATTTTTAAAGGCCCAGGTGGAAGCCACAGCTCTAGTAGAATGAGCTGTAATTCCGGGGTCCGACAGGGGTAGCTCAGTCTCTCCTGTTCGTTTTTTAACTTGCTTACTCTTGTTGAAAATATGCCTTATTGAACCTACTATAGCCTTCCCAGCCTCTGTTCTTTAATAGTGTAATGATACAAATAATTAGCCCTCGGATTGTAAGGGCTTAGTCTATATTTAAACACTTTACATTTTGACAGAGGACTGGGTGATACTCTAAATATTGGATCTTATACTTTATTGCCATAGTGCAAACAACAGAGTTTAAGTGCTTTTATTCTTTCAGCTCTGTTATTTGAGTGTGTGTGAGTTCCTTGTTGATTTAATAAAGTTTAATTGTATGAATGGAATGGAACTATTTTAATTTAAATATACTTTCGCATCAGCAGAGTTAACTAGTACTATACTATTGCAGTATTGGTTTTCTTTTCTTAAACTGGATTGTATCCTCTATTACAATTAGTTTAACTAGTTGTTGTCTGTGTCAGACATGTTTAAACAGACTAGCAAGCTTGGAAAACACTTTAAACAAGTTTACAAGCAATATAAAAAAACGTTACTGCACCTTTAAGAAACACAAATTTTGTCAAAATTTTAAATAACAGTGAAAAAAGGCAGTTACACTAACAAAATTTTTACAGTGTATGTAACAAGTTAGCAGAGCATCGCACCCACTTGCAAAAGGATGATTAACCCCTTAATACCAAAACAGAATAATAACAGACAAAAACGTTTTTTCAAACAGTCACAACAACTGCCACAGCTCTACTGTGGCTTTTTACCTCCCTCAAAAACGACTTTGAAGCCTTTTGAGCCCTCCAGAGATGTCCTGGATCATGCAGGAAGAAGCTGGAAGTCTGTGTCTGTAATTTTTGCTGTGCAAAAAAACGGCAAAATAGGCCCCTCCCACTCATATTACAACAGTGGAAAGCCTAAGGAAACTGTTTCTAGGCAAAATTCAAGCCAGCCATGTGGAAAAAAAAAACTAGGCCCCAATAAGTTTTATCACCAAAATACATATAAAAACGATTAAACATGCCAGCAAACGTTTTATATTACATTTTTATAAGAGTATGCATCTCTATTAATAAGCCTGATACCAGTAGCTCTCACTGCATTTAAGGCTTTACTTACATTAGTTCGGTATCAGCAGCATTTTCTAGCAAACTCCATCCCTAGAAAAATATTAACTGCACATACCTTATTGCAGGAAAACCTGCACGCCATTCCCTCTCTGAAGTTACCTCACTCCTCAGAATATGTGAGAACAGCCATGGATCTTAGTTACTTCTGCTAAGATCATAGAAAACGCAGGCATTCTTCTTCTAAATACTGCCTGAGATAAACAGTACACTCCGGCACCATTTAAAAATAACAAACTTTTGATTGAAGAATAAACTAAGTATAAAACACCACACTCCTCTTACGACTTCCATCTTGGTTGAGGCTTGCAAGAGAATGACTGGATATGACAGTTAGGGGAGGAGCTATATAGCAGCTCTGCTGTGGGTGATCCTCTTGCAACTTCCTGTTGGGAAGGAGAATATCCCATAAGTAATGGATGATCCGTGGACTGGATACACTTAACAAGAGAAAAAGTATTTAATTATTAAAAAAACATCATTGCTGTAGACTGGTAAATAACTATAAATTAGAATATTAGGAATTGTGATTATTTACTAATCTGATCTGACACAGGCATATACCACTACATACCTAACTTGATATCACAAGAGGCTACGATGATCAATACATTATATACACTTTCCTTTCTAAGGAGTAAACAGTGGAATACCCTAATGTATATACATAAGGAACCAATATGCGATATATGCCAAATCCATATCAAAGAAAAGCATTAACATTAACCAAGGACATGATACAACTTCATAGAATTGTAACAATGGCATTAAAACAGAATATATAATCATATCAAATAACCATTACTATATTTGAAAAATAACTCAAAATGTCCAGATGCATTTATCAAAGTAAGTTTACAATGAGAATAAAACCGTCCAAGATTTCTGTATAAGTATACACCTATACAAGAACTGTCAGAAGTAATTAAACATTAATCTATGCAAAATAAAAGTTGCTGACGAACTTCCATAATATCCCAATGACATCACCATAGTACACATGCAAATCCGAATGAGGATGGCTCTGATTCGTTGTGAATACAGTTAGGGACGGGGCTTACGCTATTTAAACCTGCCGACGCGTGTCACCTTTTGAGAAAGCCGTGACTGTAACGGCGAAACATGTTAAGGGCAGACATTTAGATTCATCTCACTCTACTTTTAAATAAGCAGTATGATTCTTAGTTGTAAACATGGCATGATCGTTGGGAACTTGTGTATCACTAATGGTTATCACTGGGGTTAAGTGGATACAGATATAGAGTATCCCCTTTTTTCAAGGTATATGCACTTTCATGTGGTTCTTATATCGACACTGGGTCTTACGTTGGGAACAATATTTAATATACACCATCTTGTGTTATATGCTACTCTAAACTGACAAGTTCAACAGTCCTTACTACTTTACTAAAAGTGTGCCACAAATCAAGTCAAATGTTCATGTAGAGCACATTATTAAATATACCAGTCAACTAGAGGACTATAAGCAGTAATTATTTGGAGGCTTATCACCTATATTGCTTTATATTAAAATCTGAATATTGGTTATTTATTCAAACCCAAAAGGACCAGGGATCTTTAGTAACGATATTAAGCATTGCGGTAAATTTAACAATAAACTGGCAAAGAATAACTTGCAAAAACAACTTAGAACTGATAGTATTTACATTATTGATATATATAGATATAGAGATAGATATATATATATATATATATATATATATATATATATATATATATATATATATATATATATATATATATATATATATATATATATATATATATATATATATATATATATATATATATATATATATATATATATATATATATATATATAGCGCGCAAGGCTGTACTTGTAACCAGAAATCGGCAAGGAATAACTTGCAATAGTAATCTACAACTGATACTATTACACTCTAATAAGCTTAAAAGTGATAAAGTACACAACTTTGTTACCAATTAGATTGAGACTATCATTTACACACCCTAAGACTATCTTATTTTGTTTTGGAATAGTGAATGATTTAACCCAGAAACTGCAGATATAACATTATCCTTGCTGGATGTAATTTGAATACATAGTTTAGGGAACAGTTTTGATGAAATAATTGCAAACTATTTTCCTCTGTATTCACAGCAGTGTCAGTTTATACCATCACATAAAGGCAAGGGGCATTCTTTGTTTTTACTTCTAATAAGGTGCACAATTACCTCTGATATAAGTACTGATAATGAGTGCCTAAATCCTCTTTGAAATCCAACGATATCCTGTGGGTGTTATGCTTACAACCCTCTGACAAACTATAGTGATACACATGCCATGTTATAATTGATGAATAACAACGCATCATATCTGTGTTTTTAAATTCACACATCTTTTTATCTTTAAATTTCAATAAAAGTTATGTTTTAACAATAGCGTCACTCCCCTACTCCCCTACTTCCTGAAATCGACGAGTAGACAGGAGACACCGAAGTGCTAGTTAAGTGCATACTTAGGTCAGTCTTGTCCTAACTCTACCCCTTTTCTTCTCTAAAAATACCTGCTCTAATTCTGGGGGACCTCAATATCCCCATTGACAAGCCATCTGCACCTGCTGCTTCTTAACTGCTTTCACTCAAACACTCCTTCGGTCTCTCATAATCCACCCTATGCCCTACTCACTGCGATGGACACTATCAATCTGGAATTCTCCTACCTCTGATGTCACCTGTCGCCCGTTTCCCCATCTCAGACCACGATCTGCTCACCTATAATCTTAATGTACAGGCTAAACCTACTTCTCCCCCTCTCCCCCCGTAGAATTCTGCACACTGTGAATCCTCTCCAATCTTCCAACCTTATTCAAAGACTCCTCACCCACACATCTACGATATCCTGCCCTGACCTTGCTACAACCCACTATAACGATACTCTCTACTCTGCCCTTGACACTCTTGCTCCTCCCCAACTACACAAAACCCCATGTTGTCAGCTCCAACAAAAATGCTCCTGCACTGCAGAGCGCGCCTGGAGGAAATTTCGCTCTGAACCGGATTTCATCCTCTATAAGTTCACTTCATTATTAAACCTCTGCTCTACACTTAGCAAAGCAAACCTATTTCTCTTCTAATATCTACTCACTTCTCAAACCCTAAACGACTCCTCCACTTTCAACTCTCCTCTCTACTCACCTGCACCACCCACTTCATCTTTAGTGCTCAAGACCTGGTAGACTACTTTATAAACTAAATGCTTTCCATCCGAAGCAACATTGCACAAGCCAATCTTCCATTTCCGCCCCCAGTCACCCCCTCTGCCACAGTGTGCGTGCATCTTCCCCCCAACCACTGAGAATGAAAAGGGTTCCTTATTTTCTTACTCGTGCCTAACTACCTGCCCACATGACCCTATGCCTTCACATCTAATACCTTCTCTGTCTTCCAAACTAACTCCAGTTCTTACTCAAATATTCAACCTATTAATTTCTACCAGTTCATCCCCATCTTCTTTCAAACATGCAAAGGTCACCCCATCCTCAAAAAACCCTCCCTCTAACCCAATTCTCCTGCAAACCATATCACTGCTTCCGCTAGCTTCAAAATTCCTGGAAAACTATTTTTTGACCGCCTAGCCCACTTCCTGTCCTCAAATTCCTTGCTTGACCCCCTGCAATCTGGTGTGTCTGTCCCAAACACTCAACTGAGACTGCCCTCACAAAGGTTAACAACTATTTTCTTTCTGCTAAAAACAACGGCCCCTTCTCTATACTTATATTACGTGACATCTCTGCTGACAAGACTTCGCTTCTTCTAATCCCCCTCTAATTCTACTCTTCTATTACTGTTGGCGGCACCACTATCTCCCCATCACACCAAGTTCGCTGCCTCAAAGTTACACTGGACTCAAATCTGTCCTTCATACCTCACATCCAATTTCTCTCTTCATCCTGAGGCAACCACCTACGCAATCTCGAAAATTCATCCGTTTCTGAGGGCTGAAACTACTAAACAGCTAATCCACCCCCTGTTAATTTCCTGAATTAACTACTGTAATAACTTTCTAACTGGTCTTCCGGTCTTCCTCTCTCTCGCCTCTATCCCATTCAATCCATCCTAAATGCCTCTGCCAGGCTAATCCACCTTTCCCAACGCTCTGTACTTGCTGCACCTCTCTGCAAGTCCCTTCACTGGCTCCCCATTCACAGCAGAATTGAATTCAAAATTATCACCCTGACCTACAAAGCCCTTACCAATGATGCCTACCCTACCTGTCCTCACTAATCAACAAAAATACTTTAGCCTGCTCTCTAAGATCCAACAATGACCTGCTCCTTGCATCTTCTACCATCACCTCCTCATGCTAGATTGCAGAACTTCTCTTGTGCGGCACCAACCCTCTGGAACACACTTCCTTGAGCTGCCAATCTTTCCCCTAATCTGTCCTCCTTTGAATGCACTCTAAAGACCTTTTTGTTCAGGGAAGCCCATCACCCAAATCAGTAACAAATTAATTCCACTTGCCTAATAGCTGCCCTTATCTGACTCTGCACTAATATTCTCACCTTTGCAGTCCCCACCTCCTGTTTCTCACCCTCCTACCCTTATAGAATGTAAATTCCCACGGGAATAGTGCCCTCAATTCCCCCTGTATTTGTTTGTAAATTTTGTCCTGTGTCTTAAAAATATTGTATAACCGTTTTTATCTTTTATCTTTGTACCCATGGACAGCACTGCAAAATGTGTTGGCACTTTATAAATAAAAAATAATAATAAAATAAGATAGTTTCTCGAAATCATAACATATAAAATATGATGAATAGCATAGAAAATATATCCCAGAGGACTGATATTTGCAGCTCAATGCCGCATACTCATGATTTGCCAGCTTTACTAGCATGCCATAGCATATTTTAAAGTGCAAACAATTTTTCTATGATTAAGATGCTAGGAAAACAAAGAATATGCACCCTCACAGGATCCTAGGAGTGATTTTTATGATCTCACTTCCTGTGACATCACAACCAGATAGCATCATCCACTAAAGCTTTACCTGACCAAAGACCAGGCCTCTGCAAGCACGCCCAGAGTTCTTAGAAGGACTAAAGCCCAATGAAAGTTGTTTTCAGGACCAAAAACAGTACCTCAGCTAGTAGCTAAAGGCAAATATCAGCAGCTGATTTGGTAAGAGAGGTAAACACAGAGATGCCTTTAGAGGGCCTAAGCTTTATGGAGGCATGTCCAGGACCCATAATGGCTGCTGCAGGTTACCTCAGCTAAGAAGCCAAAAGTAAGTTGCAGTACCGTTTTATTTTTTTTTTTTTTTTAAAGGAAGATAAGTTCATAAATGCCTTAGGATGACCAACGCCCTATAAAGACTTATCTAGGATCTAGACTAGCTGCCACAGGTTACCCCCAGCTAAGAAACCAACAGTAAGTCCCAGCAGCCAGGTCCAATGTTCGGGTGGAGGTAAGAACAGCAGAAAGAGTCCCCATCATGTTGGATAAGCAGAACTAGGAATGGATGGAGTACTCAGGAAACCCTTATAGGTTTAAAGAGAGGAGTGGTTTTCATATGGTATGTATTACACCAGGAAGGGCCAAGATAAATAATTGCTTTCAACATTTTCAAATCTGTAAAATATAGGTTTACTAGTAATAATAATAATAATAATACTACTAATACTAATAAAAATAAAAATAAATTCCTACGGTTATGAAATATTAAAATACCTTGGGTTGTCAGACAAGCGGAGGTAACAGCGGACTACATGCTTCAGCAGTCTAGCAGATGGCTCCTTAGAAAGTTGCAGGACCATTTTCCCCTAAGTGATAAAAACCCAAAATTATACAAATTTCCATTTAAAAAAAATAATAAAAAAATACTAATTTAATTACCCCATTTTAATCTTAAAGGATACACGTTAGAATTAAATATAGCTCTGAGTGCAAAAGGCTAAATATAAATGTTTTGCTAAATATGTAAATATTATATTGTTAGAAAGGCATAACAGAGTTGTTTACGGCTGTTATACAGCATGCTTGGGGAAACTACCCTAATAGCCAATGTCTGATCTTATTACACCAGACATAAAGAGAATGGTCTAGCCAGCATTACAAACATAAATGCAGAAAAATATACTAAAGATACACTTATTATACAGCTTAGTAGTAAACAGTGTAATCTGCAGCACATCAGATTAGAGAACCCAGGGTTCAAACACATTAGATATAAATATTGTAAAACAGAAGATTAAAAAAAATTACTAATACAACAATGGGGGTAATAGCATCAAGTATAATTTTCAATAATACATTTTTTTATATATATAAGATACCAAGGATGTGAATAATTAAAAAAAAACTACAATCATTAAAAGCCTGAAGAGAAGCACAAGTGTAACAAATGCATTAAAGTAATCAAAAATAGTATTTTCTTCATTTAAATTAGCTTCTCTGCAATATTAAATTGATACTTATATGGGGCGTTACCAATATCATTGCAACATGAGAAAAACGTTCATAAGTTTGACAGATGTAAGCCAAGCCTGTGTCATCAAGGAGAATTTTCTGAAGAATAAACGTGGCAACCTTTAAAAATATAAGTAATAAAATGGTAGATATTAGGTATAAGAAAATGAAATAATCCAGTTACTGATAACTCAGATAGCAGTTATTTAAATATTTTTTAATATGTATTATGTTCATACTAACAAATTGTGACAACAGTTTTATAGAGATATTATAGAGTTATTTTGAAGGTTATGCAGCCACCGGAATAAACAGCAATTTTTAAGTAAGCTGACAAACTTCAGAACAAAAGTAATCAAACACCATCCACATATATGATAAGCAATTCACTTTACCGTATCTAGAAACAAACAGTAGACAAGGAGGAGACGGGAAAAAAAACAAAGCAATGAATATAGGAAAATAAGAAAAGTGAAGCCAGTTAATTAGTGGAACATTGCAATTAAAAGACAAAGGCGGAGGATGAACTCTTAAATCTGACCGTTTTAGAAAGTTCACTTCCAGATTCCATAATCCGCAGACACAATGGGATGATTTCTGTAGTCAAAAGGAAATTTATGACTTCTTGTTCATCTGTCTTCACAAGAGCTCCTGTGTTCAACAAAAACATTTTAGTTAAAATATGAAAAAGAAAAATAAGGAGGACAATCTTAAGTAATTTCCCATAAGTATAACACTTAAAAAAAAGATAGTGTTTTTATATGCTATATATAATAACAAATTATGCTTACCTGATAATTTCCTTTACTTCCGTTGGAAAGAGTCCACAGCTGCATTCATTACTTTTGGGAAAATAAACCTGGCCACCAGGAGGCGGCAAATACACCCCAGCCAAAGGCTTAAATTCTCCTCCCACTTCCCTCATCCCCCAGTCATTCTGCCGAGGAACAAGGAACAGTAGAAGAAATATCAGGGTGAAAAAATGTGCCAGAAGAATAAAAAGATGCCCCATGAAGAAAAAGGGTGGTGAGATGTGGACTCTTTGTAAGAAAAGGAAAATTATCAGGCAAGCATAATTTATGTTTTTCTTCCTAATTGGAAAGAGCCCACAGCCGCATTCATTACTTTTGGGAAAACAATACCCAAGCTAAAGAGGACACTGAATGCCAAAACGGGAGGGTACAATAGGCGGCCCATTATGAGGGCACCAAGCCAGAAAACACTACCCAACAAAAACCCTGCTTTGTCCAAAGCCGAGAAAAACTTTGAAAAGGAAAGGCCCCAAGGACACTGACCTGCAGATAGTCCAGAAGCCTAGCTAGAGACCGCAAAAACATAATTTATGCTTACCTGATAAATTCCTTTCTTCTGTAGTGTGATCAGTCCACGGGTCATCATTACTTCTGGGATATTAACTGCTCCCCTACAGGAAGTGCAAGAGGATTCACCCAGCAGAGCTGCATATAGCTCCTCCCCTCTACGTCACTCCCAGTCATTCGACCAAGGACCAACGAGAAAGGAAAAGCCAAGGGTGAAGTGGTGACTGGAGTATAAATTAAAAAATATTTACCTGCCTTAAAAACAGGGCGGGCCGTGGACTGATCACACTACAGAAGAAAGGAATTTATCAGGTAAGCATAAATTATGTTTTCTTCTGTTAAGTGTGATCAGTCCACGGGTCATCATTACTTCTGGGATACCAATACCAAAGAAAAAGTACACGGATGACGGGAGGGATAGGCAGACTCTTTATACAGAAGGAACCACTGCCTGAAGAACCTTTCTCCCAAAAATAGCCTCCGATGAAGCAAAGGTGTCAAATTTGTAAAATTTGGAAAAAGTATGAAGCGAAGACCAAGTTGCAGCCTTGCAAATCTGTTCAACAGAGGCCTCATTCTTGAAGGCCCAAGTGGAAGCCACAGCTCTAGTAGAATGAGCTGTAATTCTTTCAGGGGGCTGCTGTCCAGCAGTCTCATAAGCTAAACGAATTATGCTACGAAGCCAAAAAGAAAGAGAGGTAGCGGAAGCTTTTTGACCTCTCCTCTGCCCAGAGTAAATGACAAACAGAGAAGACGTTTGTCGGAATTCCTTAGTTGCCTGCAAGTAAAATTTTAGAGCCCGGACTACATCCAGGTTGTGCAGTAGACGTTCCTTCTTTGAAGAAGGATTTGGGCATAAAGAAGGAACAACAATCTCTTGATTGATATTCCTGTTAGTAACTACCTTAGGTAAGAACCCAGGTTTAGTACGCAGGACTACCTTATCCGAATGAAAAATCAAATAAGGAGAATCACAATGTAAGGCTGATAATTCAGAGACTCTTCGAGCCGAGGAAATAGCCATTAAAAATAGAACTTTCCAAGATAACAACTTTATATCAATGGAATGAAGGGGTTCAAACGGAACGCCCTGTAAAACATTAAGAACAAGGTTTAAACTCCATGGTGGAGCAACAGTTTTAAACACAGGCTTAATCCTGGCCAAAGCCTGACAAAAAGCCTGGACGTCAGGAACTTCTGACAGACGTTTGTGTAACAGAATGGACAGAGCTGAGATCTGTCCCTTTAATGAACTAGCAGATAAACCCTTTTCTAAACCTTCTTGTAGAAAAGACAATATCCTAGGAATCCTAACCTTACTCCAAGAGTAACCTTTGGATTCACACCAATGTAGGTATTTACGCCATATCTTATGGTAAATCTTTCTGGTAACAGGTTTCCTAGTCTGTATTAAGGTACTAATAACTGACTCAGAAAACCCACGTCTTGATAAAATTAAGCGTTCAATTTCCAAGCAGTCAGCTTCAGAGAAGTTAGATTTTGATGTTTGAAGGGACCCTGTATCAGAAGGTCCTGTTTCAGAGGTAGAGACCAAGGCGGACAGGATGACATGTCCACCAGGTCTGCATACCAAGTCCTGCGTGGCCACGCAGGTGCTATTAGAATCACTGATGCTCTCTCTTGTTTGATTCTGGCTATCAATCGAGGAAGCAACGGGAAGGGTGGAAACACGTAAGCCATCCTGAAGTCCCAAGGTGCTGTCAGAGCATCTATCAGGACTGCTCCTGGATCCCTGGATCTGGACCCGTAACGAGGAAGCTTGGCGTTCTGTCGAGACGCCATGAGATCTATCTCTGGTTTGCCCCAACGTCGAAGTATTTGGGCAAAGACCTCCGGATGAAGTTCCCACTCCCCCGGATGAAAAGTCTGACGACTTAAGAAATCCGCCTCCCAGTTCTCCACTCCCGGGATGTGGATTGCTGACAGGTGGCAAGAGTGAGACTCTGCCCAGCGAATTATCTTTGATACTTCCATCATAGCTAGGGAGCTTCTTGTCCCTCCCTGATGGTTGATGTAAGCTACAGTCGTGATGTTGTCCGACTGAAACCTGATGAACCCCCGAGTTGTCAACTGGGGCCAAGCCAGGAGGGCATTGAGAACTGCTCTCAATTCCAGAATGTTTATTGGCAGGAGACTCTCCTCCTGACTCCATAGTCCCTGAGCCTTCAGGGAATTCCAGACGGCACCCCAACCTAGAAGGCTGGCGTCTGTGTTACAATTGTCCAGTCTGGTCTGCTGAATGGCATCCCCCTGGACAGGTGTGGCCGAGAAAGCCACCATAGAAGAGAATTTCTGGTCTCTTGATCCAGATTCAGAGAAGGGGATAAGTCTGAGTAATCCCCATTCCACTGACCTAGCATGCACAGTTGCAGTGGTCTGAGGTGTAAGCGTGCAAAGGGTACTATGTCCATTGCCGCTACCATTAAGCCGATTACCTCCATACATTGAGCCACTGACGGGTGTTGAATGGAATGAAGAGTGCGGCAAGCACTTTGAAGTCTTGATAGCCTGTCCTCTGTCAGGTAAATCTTCATTTCTACAGAATCTATAAGAGTCCCCAGGAAGGGAACTCTTGTGAGTGGAACGAGTGAACTTTTCTTTTCGTTCACCTTCCATCCATGTGACCTTAGAAATGCCAGCACTAACTCTGTATGAGATTTGGCAGTTTGAAAGCTTGAAGCTTGTATCAGAATGTCGTCTAGGTATGGAGCTACCGAGATTCCCCGCGGTCTTAGTACCGCCAGAAGAGCACCCAGAACCTTTGTGAAGATTCTTGGCGCTGTAGCCAATCCGAATGGAAGAGCCACAAACTGGTAATGCCTGTCTAGGAAGGCAAACCTTAGGTACCGGTAATGATCTTTGTGAATCGGTATGTGCAGGTAAGCATCTTTTAAATCTACAGTGGTCATGTACTGACCCTCTTGGATCATAGGTAAAATTGTCCGAATAGTCTCCATCTTGAACGATGGAACTCTTAGGAATTTGTTTAGGATCTTTAAGTCCAGGATTGGTCTGAAAGTTCCCTCTTTTTTGGGAACCACAAACAGATTTGAGTAAAACCCCTGTCCCTGTTCCGATCGTGGAACTGGATGGATTACTCCCATTAACAAGAGCTCTTGTACGCAGCGTAGAAAAGCCTCTTTCTTTGTCTGGATTGTTGACAATCTTGACAGATTAAATCTCTCTCTTGGAGGAGAGTATTTGAAGTCCAGAAGGTATCCCTGAGATATTATCTCTAGCGCCCAGGGATCCTGAACATCTCTTGCCCAAGCCTGGGCGAAGAGAGAAAGTCTGCCCCCCACTAGATCCGATCCCGGATCGGGGGCCCTCAATTCATGCTGTTTTGGGGGCAGCAGCAGGTTTCCTAGTCTGCTTGCCCTTGTTCCAGGACTGGTTAGGTTTCCAGCCTTGTCTGTAGCGAGCAACAGCTCCTTCCTGTTTTGGTGCAGAGGAAGTTGATGCTGCTCCTGCTTTGAAATTACGAAAGGAACGAAAACTAGACTGTCTAGTCTTGGCTTTGGCTTTGTCCTGAGGCAGGGCATGGCCTTTACCTCCTGTAATGTCAGCGATAATCTCTTTCAACCCGGGCCCGAATAAGGTCTGCCCTTTGAAAGGTATATTAAGCAATTTAGACTTAGAAGTAACATCAGCTGACCAGGATTTTAGCCACAGCGCCCTGCGTGCCTGAATGGCGAATCCTGAATTCTTCGCCGTAAGTTTAGTAAGATGTACTACGGCCTCCGAAATGAATGAATTAGCTAGTTTAAGGACTCTAAGCCTGTCCGTAATGTCGTCCAGAGTAGCTGAACCAATGTTCTCTTCCAGAGACTCAATCCAGAATGCCGCTGCAGCCGTGATGGGCGCAATGCATGCAAGGGGTTGCAATATAAAACCTTGTTGAACAAACATTTTCTTAAGGTAACCCTCTAACTTTTTATCCATTGGATCTGAAAAAGCACAGCTATCCTCCAACGGGATAGTGGTACGCTTAGCTAAAGTAGAAACTGCTCCCTCCACCTTAGGGACCGTTTGCCATAAGTCCCTTGTGGTGGCGTCTATTGGAAACATTTTTCTAAATATCGGAGGGGGTGAGAACGGCACACCGGGTCTATCCCACTCCTTAGTAACAATTTCAGTAAGTCTCTTAGGTATAGGAAAAACCTCAGTACTCGTCGGTACCGCAAAATATTTATCCAACCTACACATTTTCTCTGGTATTGCAACTGTGTTACAATCATTCAGAGCCGCTAACACCTCCCCTAGTAATACACGGAGGTTTTCCAGTTTAAATTTAAAATTTGAAATATCTGAATCCAGTCTGTTTGGATCAGAACCGTCACCCACAGAATGAAGTTCTCCGTCCTCATGTTCTGCCACCTGTGACGCAGTGTCTGACATGGCCCTAATATTATCAGCGCACTCTGTTCTCACCCCAGAGTGATCACGCTTACCTTTTAGTTCTGGTAATTTAGCCAAAACTTCAGTCATAACAGTAGCCATATCCTGTAATGTGATTTGTAATGGCCGCCCAGCTGTACTCGGCGCTACAATATCACGCACCTCCCTCTGAGCGGGAGATGTAGGTACTGACACGTGAGGCGAGTTAGTCGGCATAACTCTCCCCTCGTTGTTTGGTGAAATTTGTTCAATTTGTACAGATTGATTTTTATTTAAAGTAGCATCAATACAGTTAGTACATAAATTTCTATTGGGCTCCACTTTGGCATTGCAACAAATGACACAGGTATCATCTTCTGAATCAGACATGTTTAACACACTAGCAAATAAACTTGCAACTTGGAAATACAATTCAAATAGAATAATATTAAAACGTACTGTGCCTTTAAGAAGCACAGAAGATCTATGACAGTTAAAAATTAATAAATTGAAACAGTTATAGCCTCAATCCTTGTAAACAACACAACTTTAGCAAAGGTTTAATCCCATTAGCAAAGATAACAATTTCTGAAAGCAGGAAACAAATTACAGAATAAAAGTTTTTATTTCAGTCAAACTATAATTCTCACAGCTCTGCTGAGAGAAATTACCTCCCTCAAAATAAGTTTTGAAGACCCCTGAGCTCTGTAGAGATGAACCAGATCATGCAGGGAATACAATGAGTTGCTGACTGAAATATTTGATGCATAGTAAAAGCGCCCCTCCCCCACACACACAGCAGTGAGGGAGAACAGAAACTGACAGAAAAAACAGATTTAAGCAACTGCCAAGTGGAAAAATGGTGCCCAAACATTTATTCACTCAGTACCTCAACAAATGAAAACGATTTTACATTCCAGCAAAAACGTTAAACATAATCTCTAGTTATTAAACAGCTTTATGTCTTTCTTACAGTGTAATTCTAGTGAAGTACCATTCTCCCAGAATACTGAAGTGTAAAGTATACATACATGACATTATATCGGTATGGCAGGATTTTCTCATCAATTCCATTGTCAGAAAATAAAAACTGCTACATACCTCTATGCAGATTCATCTGCCCGCTGTCCCCTGATCTGAAGTTTACCTCACTCCTCAGATGGCCGAGAACAGCAATATGATCTTAACTACTCCGGCTAAAATCATAGCAAAACTCTGGTAGATTCTTCCTCAAACTCTGCCAGAGAAGTAATAACACACTCCGGTGCTATTTTAAAATAACAAACTTTTGATTGAAGATATAAAACTAAGTATAATCACCATAGTCCTCTCACACGACCTATCTAGTTGCTGGGTGCAAGAGAATGACTGGGAGTGATGTAGAGGGGAGGAGCTATATGCAGCTCTGCTGGGTGAATCCTCTTGCACTTCCTGTAGGGGAGCAGTTAATATCCCAGAAGTAATGATGACCCGTGGACTGATCACACTTAACAGAAGAAATAAGACTCAACTGAGCCAACAGTCCTCTAGGAGACACCGTAGCCCAACAGGCAGTCCCTCACCACTCACCCCTCACTAATGAGGGGGAACATCAGCCTAAACTCCCCAAGGGATAAGGCAAGGAAGAACCGAAGGGGAACCGAAAGGTCACAACAAGATCCATAAAAGGAAACCCCCCAAAAGTGAGCCCAGCTCACAAAGGCCCAAATGGGTTCTGACAGACAAGAGGAGGTTACGCCCAGACCAAGCAGAAACCAGAGGTTTAGGACCGGTCCTCAAACCAGAGAAGTCATTCTCTCAACATCGTGCAAAAGCCCCGAAAGACAACTGAAGACGGAGTCCTCACATTGTCAGCACTAAGAATACTACAGTATTTAGACAAAAAAAGAACGTGTAACAGACCCAGGCAAAAAAAAACCCTGAGTAAAGAACACACAGCAATCATCAGGATGACACAGAAGAATATTTGCTGAGAATTAAAAAGCGGCTAGCTAGAGAACAGATTGTAAAAGGAGAACTCCCAGACAGAGGGCACCCTCTAGGCAATCAAAACCACTAGACCTACACACAGGGCTCCAAAAAGGGAAGCACAGAACCTCAACGAGACCCGAGAGCGAGCGAGAGAGATTACGCCCAGAACCCGAAGGTGAATGGTAACCTGGGACCCTCAGCTTGTAAACCCAGGGAGCTAGCTACTATGCCAAAAAAAGTGCTAAGAGGGAGCGCTACAACACCCCTGTGATGGGATGAGTTGCTAAAGGTGGAATCCAAGAGATAGTACTATGATAGAGTCACAAAATGAATCCTGACCGGATTATATAGAATATGTACGATATACAATAAATAAGTTACAGATTATAATGCAATTTAATTGTTAAAATTCACATGTTGCAAGGTATCAAAAATAAGAATAACAAAGTCTTAAAGAACTAAAATAAAATTAAGAAATGACACAATTAAAACAATTTGTCACAAATATAAACAAAATAGAAAAAGTGGGATAATATGTATATCCTTGTGAACAGCTAATGTATCAAGTTAAAATCACTAATATATCAGGTTAAATAGCAAGTTAAAAAACAAGGCGACCTATGAACTGGGTAACTGAATGGAATAAAATAAAATAAAATGAAATTAGATAAATATCCAATTAGGCAAAATATAACCAGGAATATGTCCAAAAAATGTCCAGAAAGAAATGTGTCCCAAAGGTGTCCAGATGAGGTTGAGATCAAAGTCTAACCAATTAAGGTTTAGGTGATGGTGAATCCGTGATAGGTGTGTTAAAAAATATATAAAAAGGTGTACACCTAAAAAATAGGGGTTATACCCTCGGTCTCTGCGTAATCTGCGTTTTAATCCTAAATGTGGTATCCCAAATAATGAGGGTGTTGAAAATAGTGATCATATAATGTTCCTCTTCTTAGTGAAGTATATCCAATAAGAAATAACGTGAAAAATCCTATAAAGGAATAGAAATAGAAATAGTGCAATAATGCTTCTGAATATGAATAAAGTAGGTATTGGAATTACCAAATAAACCTGAGCCGTAATACCAGTATAATCAACGCGTTCCGGTCCCCAAGGACCTTTCTCAAGACTGGTATCGGCTGTAAGAGAATCTTACCTTAAATAAATAGTATTGACCAATTGAACGTCTTTAAAATTGCGCCATAAAATTCACGCCAAAAAACGTCAAATAGAGACCCGTATGTTGAAACGTATGCTAAAACTACTGGCTATAATTGACCCCGGATATATAATCCTAAGTGTAAGTTAGCATCTGTTAGTAAGAATCTTTTTCCTATCCTTACCATGACCTATCTCCGGTGTGACCTGACGTTGTCACCGGATGCGTACTCCAACCGGAAGTGACATCATATCCCATGCATTCACTTCCTCACTTGCGCTATCAGGCCCGGTGTATATATCTCTCAGGTTCAGCTTGTCTCGGCGGCAATTAGCATGTGCTGAAGTCCTATACGGGTCTCTATTGTAAGCTGTTGTAACACAGACTCAGGTTTATATGGATAATAGAAATACCTATCGTAATATATCTCATTAATATGGAGGCAATTGTAAAACATGCATTATATAACAAGTACATTGTACTATATAAGAAAAAATGCTTAATAAATACTCCATGATTCCTTGTTACAAAATGATAAAAGAATACTACAAGAATAATACAGTAGTATTACACTCTCCCTATGGTTGAATGTGGTTCAAATCATTAGCGTAATCAGTTTGACTTAAGGGAGGTGCACTATGGAATACGTAAAATAAAGATTATATTACAAAAGATAAATACTATAAGACTTGTAAATGATAAAAGTTGTATAAAATCTTAAAGAGTCTTAAAAGCATCCAATAAAAAAAATGGTGGTAAACAATTTATAGACATTAAATAAACATATGTTGTGATTCATATATATATATATATATATATATATATATATATATATATATATATATATATATATATATATATATATACACACACACACACACACACACACAGGGAGTGCAGAATTATTAGGCAAATGAGTATTTTGACC
>NC_069499.1:341337434-341338554 GCF_027579735.1 Bombina bombina | reverse complement strand
TACTAAAGTGTCAGACGGCTCAGCATTTGTTCTTAACCCAGAGCTGTCACGCTTTCCTTGTAAACCAGGCAGTTTAGAGAAAACCTCTGTGAGGGTTTTATTCATAACTGTGGCCATGTCTTGTAAAGTTAATGAATTAGACTCACTAGAGGTACTTGGCGTCACTTGTGCGGGCGTTACTGGTTGTGACACTTGGGGAGAGCTAGATGCTAAACCCTCATTTCCTTCTAACTGAGAATCATCTATTGCAATATTTTTAAGTGCTAAAATATTCTCTTTATAATTTATAGACATATCAGTGCAAGTGGGACACATTCTAAGAGGGGGTTCCACAATGGCTTCTAAACACATAGAAAAAGGATTTTCCTTGGTGTCAGACATGTTAAACAGGCTAGTAATGTAACAAGCAAGCTTGGAAAACACTGTAATCAAAGTAAATAACACTTAGAATTAAAACGGTACTGTGCCTTTAAGAGAAAAAAAGCTGCACAAACTCTGCAAAACAGTGTAAAAAAAGCAGTAAACACAACGAAATTTTTACAGTAGCATCATAAAGCCGTAGTAACTTGGCACCACTATGCAAATAAACAATTAACCCCTTAATGTAAAAACCGGATTGAAAAAACTTCAAAACCGGTAAAATAACGTTCAGCACCTTGCCACAGCTCTGCTGTGGCGCCTACCTGCCATTTAGGAACAATTTGCAGCCCTCAAATACAGAAGTACGCACCTCACTGAACGACAACTCCTCAGAGGTGGACGGCTCGGTGGTATCAAACATGTTTGATATCACATTATCAAGGCATATGGAACATAATTGAGAGGGGGAACTAGGGCCTCCTCACCATATAAACAGGAATTTATCTTTAGGAATAGAAGGATTGCCCTCTACAGTAACCGAATCCTCCATCGCTAGTGCAATAGCCGGAGAACTAGAGAGATAAAACATCTTATTTTATTTAAAAAAAAAACCTGCACCTTTATACCCCAATGGCTGGGGCACAGATGTATGACTCCTCTCTGATAGACATCCGGTCACGAAAGAGGGAATGAATCACATAGTGCACAATGCAGGACCATCCCTGCTATGAGAGAAAGCACGCCAAGCTTGTAAGCTGCA
>NC_069499.1:341272434-341329934 GCF_027579735.1 Bombina bombina | reverse complement strand
ACAGAAGCAATAGCCAGTAGAAAAAGAACCATCCAAAACAATAGTTTGTCTACTTCATGCATAGGCTCCAACGGGGCCCGTGCAAAACCTAAAGAACAAGATTCAAACTCCAAGGAGGAGCAATAGACCTAAACACAGATCTGATCCTAACAGAGCCTTAACAAGTGACTGCACATCAGGAAGCTCAGCGAACCTCTTGTGCAGTAACACAGACAGGGCCGAAATCTGCCCCATCAGGGGACTTGCAGAAAAGCCCTTCTCCAGTTCATCCTGGAGAAGAAAATAAGTAGGTCCTCCACACCTTATGATAGGTGCGACGAGCAACCAGCTACAAGCTTGAAAGAGTAAAAATAACACTCTCAGAAACTCCTCTCTTGGCTAGGACTAAGCGTTCAATCTCCACGCAGTCAGCCTCAGATCTAGACATAGATGAACAAAGAGACCTTGGTCAGCAGATCCCTGCAACAAGGTAACTTCTACGGAGGAGATAACGACATCCCCACTAGTCCGGGAACCATATCCTTCACGGCCAAGACGGAACAATCAGCATCACAGATGCCTGCTTGATCCGAGCCTCTACACTAGGAAGTAGTGGTAACGGTTGTAAAAGAAATTATATTGAACCTCCAAGCCCCCGCTAATGCATCCGTTAGGTCCGTCTGAGGATCCCTGTACCTCGACCCATATCTGGGTAACTTTGTAATGAGAAATCATAAGATCTTCCTCTTGCAAATTTCCACAAACTCTTGGGATGGAGAGACCAATTTCCCGGATTAAGTATTGTCTGCTCAGGAAATTCGCTTCCCAGTCCACACGCGGAATGTGGATCGCCGACAGTGAACAAATGTGCGTCTCCGCCCACTTCAGAATCCGAGATACTTCCCTCATAGCTAGGGAGCTACTCGTTCCCCCTGATGGTTGATGTAAGCCAACGAGGATATAGTATATGATTGGAAACTGATAAACTGGGACGAACACAGCAGAAGCCAAACCTTCAGGGCATTGTATATTGCCGGAAGATCCCAAATGCGATTGGGAAGGAGCTTTTTCTCCTGAGTCTATAGGCCCTGTGCCTTCCTGGCACTCTAAACAGCTCCCCATCCTGACAGACTTGCACCCGTAGTCACAATCACCCAGGATGGTCTTGAGACGGATATCCCTTGAACAAAAAAACCAAGAGTGATTATCTCGATCGGTTGTCCACAGAAATCTGTTGAGACAGATCCGAATGATCGCCGTTCCACTGCTTCAGCATGCGCAGTTGAAACAGTCTGAGGTGAAACATGGCAAAGGAAATGCTGTCCATGCTGGACACCATGAAACCAATCACCTCCATACACCGAGCCACAGGTGGCCTTAAGGAAATCTGGAGGGCAAGACGTGTCGAGCAACGTCTCTGATATGTTAAAAATGTTCTCATGTCCATGGTACTTGATACAAGAGAACTCTCTCTAGATTTATCTTCCATCCATGGGATCAAAAGAGACAGAGGAAAGATTCTGAATAGTCCACTCTCCGAAAAACTTCTTGAAGAATGCCGAGTTAGCCGAGAAACAAACCCGGATCAAACTACTTGGAAGGCAGCTATGCTTACCACTATACCAAACAGAAGATCAATAAACTGGAAGTGCTGGTCCAGGAACGCAAACCATAGGAACTGGAAGTGGTCCTTGAGGATTGGTACGTAAAGGGAGCACCTTTCAGATCTATTGTGGACATAAACTGCCCTTCGCGAACGAGGGGAAGAACGGACCAATTGTCTCCCTCTTGAATGAGGGGAACATTTAAAAACCTGTTTAAGCACTACAGGTGCAAATCGGACGGAAAGTTCCCTCCTTCTTTGGAACCACAAAAAGGTTTGAATAGTATCCCAAAACTCTCACAGCGATAGGCACCGGGACAATAACTCCTAAGAGGACAGATCCCGTACGCACCCCAGAAAGGCTTCCCTCCTTTCCAGTCAGCTGAGACTTGAAACCTATCTTGTAACCCTGAGCTATGACTTCCAGGACCCATGGACCCTGCACGTCCCTGAACCAAGCGACTGAAAAGAGCGACAGTCTGCCCCCAACACGATCCAGAAGAGGACCGGGACCACCCATTCATGCCGACTTAGACTCGGCAGGCTTCTTGCTCCGTTTGGATTTATTCCAGGACTAAGCCGGCTTCCAAGAGCTCTTGGTTTGCTCAGGCTTAGTGGAGGACTGCTGACATGGGCTTTATCAAAACGAAAAACGGCCAAAATTGTCCCTTAGATTCGTTCATATTCTCTTGCGGTAGAAGGGCCCCTTGCCCCCTGTGACCGTGGAGATAATTGAGTCCAGGCCTGAACCAAACAAAATTATTCCCTTAAAGGGGAGGGAAAGAAGTCTAGACTTAGAAGTCATATCCACAGACCATGACTTCAGTCAGAGCCCGACAGGCCTGAACAGTAAAAACTGAAGTCTTAGCACTTAGGCGAATAATCTGCCTAATAGCAACACAGATAAAAGAATTAGCAACCCTCAAGGCCATAAATCTTTCCTGAGTAACATCCAGGGAACCTCTCCACCCTGATCAATCCTATCAGGAGTCATACCAGAAGGTAGTTTCTCCAGCAACCGCAGCAACGGCCACCTCCGGTTGAAACAAATATCCTAAATGTAGAAACAACTTTCTTAACAGAGTTTCCATCCATTATCCATGGGCTCTTAAAACAAAGAGCTATCCTCAAACGGGATAGTAATACGTTAGCAAGGGTAAAGATAGCGCCATCCCTTTTAGGGACGGAACCTCACAACTCCATTGAGAGTACAGAACCGGAAACAATTTGTTAAAAGGAGGAGAGGAACAATCCAGTCCCATTCATTCTTAATATTCGCCATCTAACAGGAGCAGGGGAGGATAAGGTACCACCCTGTCCTCAAACTCTATCCAATTTAGGAATCAAAGGTTCCTCAGGCAATTTGGCCTCTGGAACCACTGAATTCACCAAAAGAAAAAAAAAAAAAAAAAAAACTTCCTTTAGAAAAAAACGCAAATTCCTAAAACTGTAAGTCTGGTTCCTCCGCAGCAGGAGGTTTAGAGGCAGCAGACTCTGAAGTCTCAGAAATAACTACATCCACTTATAACCCTATCAGTTAAATCCAATAAATTATCTGATGTACTCTGGGAAGGAGTGCAATATGTAACCTTTCGCTTGCGCTTAGCAGGGTGAGGTAAAGCATTAAAGGCTGCAGACACCGCAGTCTGAGCTGCACAGTAAAGTATGGAGAAAAAAATGGCCCCCTCCAGATGGAGGATCAGCAATGCAACGGGATACTGCATGTGTAGAGAGATAAGCATGTAGGGTATGCACATCACTAGACGACAGCTCCTCAGAGGTGGATGGCTCAGTGGTATCAAACATGTTTGATATCACATTATCAAGGCATATGGAACATAATTGAGGGGACGTACTAAGGCCACCTCACAATATAAACAGGAATTACTCTTTAGGAATGGAGGGAGTGCCCTCTAAGTAACAGAATCCTCCATTGTTAGTGCAATAACTGGAGAACTATAGAAATAAAACAATATTTTATTCAAAAAAGCTGCACCTTTATATACCAATGGCTGAGGCACTCCCCACCTCCCATGACCCAGACAGTACAGAGAGTTAGAACTCCTCTCTGATAGACACCCGGTCAGGAAAGAGGGAAAGAATCATATGGTGCACAATGCAGTACCATCCCTGCATTGAGAAAAAGCACTCCAAGCTTGTAAGCTGCATGGCTCTCAAAGTGAAACCTGTATATTCCATAACAGCCTATGAGCCCATAACATCTCACACATAAAAGCAGCATAAAATCAAACATATAAGATTATTCCCCCCTGTTCAATAATCCCCCTCAGGAGATATTAACACTTGATTCTATACAGATAAAAGGAGTCACACTGTGACCCTGTCTTCTAGTGTTATCATACATGTATAAAAAACACGATCTAACCAGAATCTACGCCGTGGAACAGGAACACGGCCTTTCAAGTGTGGCAGGTTAGTGGCATCGCTCCTGACATGGACTTGAGAGCAGAAAGCAGGCAGCGAAACTAGTTAACGCCGATTGCTTAAGGAGCTGTTAATATGAGTTGGGATGGTTTCACAGAAGAACTCCCCCTGCATCTTCGAACTCTAACTTTCACCCATGCTTTCACTGAGAGGCTGACAGGACTACTTAAAACTCCAGTCCCATTGCGAAGAGTACTACCCTCCGTAAGAGACTATTCTGAATCTTCCAACACTTCTCTGCCAACCTCCTGTGACGAAAGGCAAAGAATGACTGGGGGGATGAGGGGAGTGGGGGAGATATTTAAGCCTTTGGCTGGGGTGTCTTTGCCTCCTCCTGGTGGCCAGGTTCTTAATTCCCACAAGTAATGAATAAAGCAGCGGATTCTCCTCCCATTAAGATGGAAATTAGGTAAATACAACCTCAGATGAACAACACATGACATAATACACTGTGTCATGATTTAACAAAAATAAAGCCAAAACGGAGAAGCCATGTGTAAAAAACTAAAGTACACCTTATGATTCAATAGCTTGTAGAAACACCTTTAGCAGTAATAACTTGCAGTAATCATTTTCTGCTCAACCTTCTTTACAACCTTTGCTTATGTTCATTGAGGTTTGTGGGCCTTCGTTTATGCACAGCTCTCTTAAGGTCCAGCCACAGCATTTCAATCAGATTGAGGTCTGGACTTTGACTGGGCCATTGTAACACCTTGATTATTTAACTTTCCGGTCATTCTGTTGTAGATTTGCTGGTGTGCTTGGGATCATTGTCCTGTTGCATGACCCAATTTCGGCCAAGCTTTAGCCGTCAGCCAGATAGCCTCACATTTTACTCTAGAATACTTTGGTATACAGAGGAGTTCATGGTCAATTCAATGACTGCAAGGTGCCCAGGTCCGGTGGCTGCAAAACAAACCTAAATCATCCCCCCTCCATCACAGTGCTTGACAGTTGGTACAAGGTGTTTGTGCTGATATGCTGTGTTTGGCCATAATGCACAGCGCCACTTTTGACATAAACCAAACATCTCCACTTTGGTCTTGTCTGTCCTAAGGACATTGTTCCAGAAGTCTTGTGGTTTGTTCATATGCAAAATTACAAACCTAAGCCATGCTGCTAAGTTCTTTTTAGAGATAAGAGGTTTTCTCCTGCCAATCCTTCCATACAAACGATAATTGTTCAGTCTTTTTCGAATTGTACTGTCATGAACTTTAACACTGAACATGCCTGAGGCCTGTAGAGTCAGAGCTGTAACTCGTGGGTTTATTGCAATTTCTCTGAGCATTGCATGGTCTGACCTTGGGGTGGAATTTGCTGGGACGATTAGCAACTGTCTTGAATGTTTTTGACTTATGAATAATCTCACTGTAGAATGATGGACTTTAAATTGTTTGGAAATAGCCTTAAAACCCTTCCCAGATTGATGGACAGCAACAATTTCTAAACACACACCTGAATGCTCCAGACCAGCAAACTGCTAAAACTTTGTTTTGTTTATAGAGGTGGTCACACTGGCTGATAATTAATCAAGGGCATTTGATTAGCACCACCAGGCTGCTACTCAGCCTCTTGATTTCTATGGAAGCAGTAAGGGTGTACTTAGTTTTTCACACATGGATTTAATTTTGTTAAATAAATCATGACAGTGTAATATGTCATGTGTTTTTGTTCATCTGAGGTTGTATTTACCTAATTTAAAGACCTGCTAAGGGCAGATGATTTTTATTATGTCCAAAACCATAGAATTCAAAGATGATATGATTATATCAGTCTGATCCCGCCAAGTAAGGTCAGTCCAGCCCCGAAATACCAGGCAATTCTTCTCTGAACAAGGAACATGACAACCGCAGGCAATCATTTCGGCCTCCTATGGGCCTCGTCAGTGAAGTGCAGCCACATTCCTCTAAGCACACTGGGCAAGGAGTCCACTTCTGGTTTCCCCCATAGGTAGACTTCCCCAGGGTCATATTAATTTGCATACAAAGGTAGAGCGCTAGGTAGGTGGACTGACCTTACTTGGCGGGATCAGACTGATATACTTCAGGAAAGTTTTCCTCTGTGAAAAGCACACTGGTCTAAAAAAAAAAAAAAAAAGAGGCTGCTCCTGGGTGGTAATTCACATGCATACACATTATATATATATATATATATATATATATATATATATATATATATATATATATATATATATATATATATATATATATATATATATATAGTGTAAGGAAAGAGAAATCAATAATAGTAGGATGGCGCTCTGCAATAGTATATTTTTCTGGTATATATTATAAAACACTTAGTCCTATTAGAAAGAGAACAGTTCGTGGATGGTAATTGGACACAGTTTGTGTTAATTTCTTGTGTGGATTGCGTATTAAATAGAGATGTAAAAGTAAGACTTCCTGCTTACCAGATACGACCTCAATCCTATGAGGTAAGCTGTCTGCTTTGTGTATGTAAAGGTGGTTCTATCTTTGGCCTCCAGAGTAATGTTTTCTGAGTACTTTGTCCACGTCTTGTTCCAGTGTGGGGTAAGTTCTTTATAATCATTGGTATCCCTGGACTCTCTGTTGATCTTTCATGCAATGGTGAGAATCTTGACCGTCTCTGGAGTAGTTGGCAATGTTCCCCAGTTTTATGCAAGAAAGAAACACACATAGCGTAACACTTTATAGAACAGTAAAATAATTTATTATATACAAGAGGTATTATGCTTACATCAATTAACCTCAATCCATAATGAGGTAAGATTAAAAGCTTAGACACAATTGTGTTGTACTCCAAACTGGTACCCTTAGGATATACTGTTGTAGTGCAGAAAAAAGTGTCTGATTTATAACTCACATAACCCTATATAGGGCATGGAGCTTGCTATTTAAAAAAAAAAGATTGTAAAAATACAATAATACTTCCTGCTGCCCCTTATAAATGGATTTTGTGGGATCTGGTATCAGTCTAACACCGTAGGTACGCTTCTGGTGTCTGGCTGCAGAGCGTTTTTTGAAAGTATAATTAAATACTGTATTGTCAAATGACAAGTATTAAAACAAACAGTTAGTGGCTGCCGGTAAGAAAGGACCCTGTCCGCCCACTGTAACGATCCTTACGCGTTTCGAAGTTACCACAAACGTCTTCGTCAGAGGAGTGTAGAATGACAGGGTTTCCGGCTGAGCAAATTTTAAAGGCAGTTGAGTGGGCATGGTTTTCATTTGTTTCCTACGTAGTTTGACGTTCTACATCACGTGTACTACGGCAGCCATGAGAGAATATTCTGTTTCCTGTTGTTATGGAAACCTCCCTGTGTAAAATGTTAACGTGCAGTGTGTGATGTATTTCTCTTACAAAGTCCACTGGGTCCTAGAGCGCCCCGGTTAGCTGTAATGAGTCAGTGTATATTCTATTCTAAAAAACGGATTCATCTTACTTTCTATAATTATATTTCTGCTTTGTTTGTATGACCAATCCTATACTATTGCATTTTATTGCATGATGTCCTATTTTGTCTCTTTATGTGATCTCAAAAGATCTTACAAGGGGCAGCAGGAATTATTATTGTATTTTTGCAATCTTTTTAAAAAAAAGCAAGCTCCATGCCCTATATAGGGTTATGCGAGTTATAAATCAGACACTTTTCTGCACAACAACAGTTTATCCTAAGGGTACCAGTTTGGAGTACAACACAATTTTGTCTAAGCCTTTATTCTTACCTCATTATGGATTGAGGTTAATTGATGTAAGCATAATACCTCTTGTATATAATAAATTCTTTTACTATTCTATACAGGGTTACGCTATGCGTGTATCTTTCTTTCTTGCATAAAACTGGGCAACACACCGGAACAAATGTGGACAAAGTACTCAGAAAACATTACTGTGGAGGACAAAGATAGAACCACCTTTACCCACACAAAGCAGACAGCTTACCTCATAGGATTGAGGTCGAATCTGGTAAGCAGGAAGTCTTACTTTTATATCTCTATTTAATACGCAATCCACACAAGAAATTAACACAAACTGTGTCCAATTACCATTCAAGAACTGTTCTCTTTCTAATAGGACTAAATGTTATATAATATATACCAGAAAAATATACTATTGCAGAGCGCCATCCTACTATTATTGATTGCTCTTTCCTTATCCTTTTCCAACAGTGACATTGGTACACTGTGTCAATACTGAGGCAGCACGCTATTTAGAATTTGTTGTATTGTATGTATATATGTGTTATATATATATATATATATATATATATATATATATATATATATATATATATATATATATATATATATATATATATATATATATATATATATATATATATATATAGCTTGGTTTTTTTTTGATCTGCGCTGTGTACGTTGCAAATGGTTATTTTGCTCTAAATAGTTCCTCCTGATATATTTCAATGGCAGCTAGTTTCTGAATATTCCACTATCATCAAATGGAATGTGAAGGAAAAAAGGTATAGAGTTGAGTTTCAGATATGTGCGCTGAACTCTGAAACTCAAATATATATATATACATATATATATATATATACATATATAACAGAATTTATGTTTACCTGATAAATTACTTTCTCCAACGGTGTGTCCGGTCCACGGCGTCATCCTTACTTGTGGGATATTCTCTTCCCCAACAGGAAATGGCAAAGAGCCCAGCAAAGCTGGTCACATGATCCCTCCTAGGCTCCGCCTTCCCCAGTCATTCGACCGACGTAAAGGAGGAATATTTGCATAGGAGAAACCATATGATACCGTAGTGACTGTAGTTAAAGAAAATAAATTATCAGACCTGATTAAAAAACCAGGGCGGGCCGTGGACCGGACACACCGTTGGAGAAAGTAATTTATCAGGTAAACATAAATTCTGTTTTCTCCAACATAGGTGTGTCCGGTCCACGGCGTCATCCTTACTTGTGGGAACCAATACCAAAGCTTTAGGACACGGATGAAGGGAGGGAGCAAATCAGGTCACCTAGATGGAAGGCACCACGGCTTGCAAAACCTTTCTCCCAAAAATAGCCTCAGAAGAAGCAAAAGTATCAAACTTGTAAAATTTAGTAAAAGTGTGCAGTGAAGACCAAGTCGCTGCCTTACATATCTGATCAACAGAAGCCTCGTTCTTGAAGGCCCATGTGGAAGCCACAGCCCTAGTGGAATGAGCTGTGATTCTTTCAGGAGGCTGCCGTCCGGCAGTCTCATAAGCCAATCTGATGATGCTTTTAATCCAAAAAGAGAGAGAGGTAGAAGTTGCTTTTTGACCTCTCCTTTTACCAGAATAAACAACAAACAAGGAAGATGTTTGTCTAAAATCCTTTGTAGCATCTAAATAGAATTTTAGAGCACGAACAACATCCAAATTGTGCAACAAACGTTCCTTCTTTGAAACTGGATTCGGACACAAAGAAGGCACGACTATCTCCTGGTTAATGTTTTTGTTAGAAACAACTTTCGGAAGAAAACCAGGTTTAGTACGTAAAACCACCTTATCTGCATGGAACACCAGATAAGGAGGAGAACACTGCAGAGCAGATAATTCTGAAACTCTTCTAGCAGAAGAAATTGCAACCAAAAACAAAACTTTCCAAGATAATAACTTAATATCAACGGAATGTAAGGGTTCAAACGGAACCCCCTGAAGAACTGAAAGAACTAAATTGAGACTCCAAGGAGGAGTCAAAGGTTTGTAAACAGGCTTGATTCTAACCAGAGCCTGAACAAAGGCTTGAACATCTGGCACAGCTGCCAGCTTTTTGTGAAGTAACACAGACAAGGCAGAAATCTGTCCCTTCAAGGAACTTGCAGATAATCCTTTCTCCAAACCTTCTTGAAGAAAGGATAGAATCTTAGGAATTTTTACCTTGTCCCAAGGGAATCCTTTAGATTCACACCAACAGATATATTTTTTCCATATTTTGTGGTAAATTTTTCTAGTTACAGGCTTTCTGGCCTGAACAAGAGTATCAATGACAGAATCTGAGAACCCTCGCTTTGATAAGATCAAGCGTTCAATCTCCAAGCAGTCAATTGGAGTGAGACCAGATTCGGATGTTCGAACGGACCTTGAACAAGAAGGTCTCGTCTCAAAGGTAGCTTCCATGGTGGAGCCGATGACATATTCACCAGGTCTGCATACCAAGTCCTGCGTGGCCACGCAGGAGCTATCAAGATCACCGATGCCCTCTCCTGATTGATCCTGGCTACCAGCCTGGGGATGAGAGGAAACGGCGGGAATACATAAGCTAGTTTGAAGGTCCAAGGTGCTACTAGTGCATCTACTAGAGTCGCCTTGGGATCCCTGGATCTGGACCCGTAGCAAGGAACCTTGAAGTTCTGACGAGAGGCCATCAGATCCATGTCTGGAATGCCCCACAATTTGGGCAAAGATATCCGGATGGAGTTCCCACTCCCCCGGATGAAATGTCTGACGACTCAGAAAATCCGCTTCCCAATTTTCCACTCCTGGGATGTGGATTGTAGACAAGTGGCAGGAGTGAATCTCCGCCCATTGAATGATTTTGGTCACTTCTTCCATCGCCAGGGAACTCCTTGTTCCCCCCTGATGGTTGATGTACGCAACAGTCGTCATGTTGTCTGATTGAAACCGTATGAACTTGGCCTTTGCTAGCTGAGGCCAAGCCTTGAGAGCATTGAATATCGCTCTCAGTTCCAGAATATTTATCGGGAGAAGAGATTCTTCCCGAGACCAAAGACCCTGAGCTTTCAGGGGTCCCCAGACCGCGCCCCAGCCCACCAGACTGGCGTCGGTCGTGACAATGACCCACTCTGGTCTGCGGAAGCTCATCCCCTGTGACAGGTTGTCCAGGGACAGCCACCAACGGAGTGAATCTCTGGTCCTCTGATCTACTTGTATCGTCGGAGACAAGTCTGTATAGTCCCCATTCCACTGACTGAGCATGCACAGTTGTAATGGTCTTAGATGAATTCGCGCAAAAGGAACTATGTCCATTGCCGCTACCATCAAACCTATTACTTCCATGCACTGCACTATGGAAGGAAGAGGAACAGAATGAAGTATTTGACAAGAGTTTAGAAGTTTTGATTTTCTGGCCTCTGTCAGAAAAATCCTCATTTCTAAGGAGTCTATTATTGTTCCCAAGAAGGGAACCCTTGTTGACGGAGATAGAGAACTTTTTTCTACGTTCACTTTCCACCCGTGAGATCTGAGAAAGGCCAGGACAATGTCCGTGTGAGCCTTTGCTTGAGGAAGGGACGACGCTTGAATCAGAATGTCGTCCAAGTAAGGTACTACTGCAATGCCCCTTGGTCTTAGCACCGCTAGAAGGGACCCTAGTACCTTTGTGAAAATCCTTGGAGCAGTGGATAAACCGAACGGAAGTGCCACAAACTGGTAATGCTTGTCCAGGAATGCGAACCTTAGGAACCGATGATGTTCCTTGTGGATAGGAATATGTAGATACGCATCCTTTAAATCCACCGTGGTCATGAATTGACCTTCCTGGATGGAAGGAAGAATTGTTCGAATGGTTTCCATTTTGAACGATGGAACCTTGAGAAACTTGTTTAGGATCTTGAGATCTAAGATTGGTCTGAATGTTCCCTCTTTTTTGGGAACTACGAACAGATTGGAGTAGAACCCCATCCCTTGTTCTCCTAAAGGAACAGGATGAATCACTCCCATTTTTAACAGGTCTTCTACACAATGTAAGAATGCCTGTCTTTTTATGTGGTCTGAAGACAATTGAGACCTGTGGAATCTCCCCCTTGGGGGAAGCCCCTTGAATTCCAGAAGATAACCTTGGGAGACTATTTCTAGTGCCCAAGGATCCAGAACATCTCTTGCCCAAGCCTGAGCGAAGAGAGAGAGTCTGCCCCCCACCAGATCCGGTCCCGGATCGGGGGCCAACATCTCATGCTGTCTTGGTAGCAGTGGCAGGTTTCTTGGCCTGCTTTCCTTTGTTCCAGCCTTGCATTGGTCTCCAGGCTGGCTTGGCTTGAGAAGTATTACCCTCTTGCTTAGAGGACGTAGCACTTGGGGCTGGTCCGTTTCTGCGAAAGGGACGAAAATTAGGTTTATTTTTGGCCTTGAAAGACCTATCCTGAGGAAGGGCGTGGCCCTTGCCCCCAGTGATATCAGAGATAATCTCTTTCAAGTCAGGGCCAAACAGCGTTTTCCCCTTGAAAGGAATGTTAAGCAATTTGTTTTTGGAAGACGCATCCGCTGACCAAGATTTTAACCAAAGCGCTCTGCGCGCCACAATAGCAAAACCAGAATTTTTCGCCGCTAACCTAGCCAATTGCAAAGTGGCGTCTGGGGTGAAAGAATTAGCCAATTTGAGAGCATGAATTCTGTCCATAATCTCCTCATAAGAAGAAGAATTATTATTGAGCGCCTTTTCTAGCTCATCGAACCAGAAACACGCTGCTGTAGTGACAGGAACAATGCATGAAATTGGTTGTAGAAGGTAACCTTGCTGAACAAACATCTTTTTAAGCAAACCTTCTAATTTTTTATCCATAGGATCTTTGAAAACACAACTATCTTCTATGGGTATAGTGGTGCGTTTGTTTAGAGTAGAAACCGCCCCCTCGACCTTGGGGACTGTCTGCCATAAGTCCTTTCTGGGGTCGACCATAGGAAACAATTTTTTAAATATGGGGGGAGGGACGAAAGGTATACCGGGCCTTTCCCATTCTTTATTTACAATGTCCGCCACCCGCTTGGGTATAGGAAAAGCTTCGGGGGGCCCCAGGACCTCTAGGAACTTGTCCATTTTACATAGTTTCTCTGGAATGACCAAATTCTCACAATCATCCAGAGTGGATAACACCTCCTTAAGCAGAGCGCGGAGATGTTCCAATTTAAATTTAAAAGTAATCACATCAGGTTCAGCTTGTTGAGAAATTTTCCCTGAATCTGAAATTTCTCCCTCAGACAAAACCTCCCTGGCCCCCTCAGACTGGTGTAGAGGCCCTTCAGAACCAATATCATCAGCGTCCTCATGCTCTTCAGTATTTTCTAAAACAGAGCAGTCGCGCTTTCGCTGATAAGTGGGCATTTTGGCTAAAATGTTTTTGATAGAATTATCCATTACAGCCGTTAATTGTTGCATAGTAAGGAGTATTGGCGCGCTAGATGTACTAGGGGCCTCCTGTGTGGGCAAGACTGGTGTAGACGGAGGGGATGATGCAGTACCATGCTTACTCCCCTCACTTGAGGAATCATCTTGGGCATCATTTTCTCTAAATTTTGTGTCACATAAATCACATCTATTTAAATGAGAAGGAACCTTGGCTTCCCCACATTCAGAACACAGTCTATCTGGTAGTTCAGACATGTTAAACAGGCAAAAACTTGATAACAAAGTACAAAAAACGTTTTAAAATAAACCGTTACTGTCACTTTAAATTTTAAACTGAACACACTTTATTACTGCAATTGCGAAAAAGTATGAAGGAATTGTTCAATTGTTAACCCTTAAAATAACGGAACCGGAGCCGTTTTTATATTTAACCCCTTTACAGTCCCTGGTATCTGCTTTGCTGAGACCCAACCAAGCCCAAAGGGGAATACGATACCAAATGACGCCTTCAGAAAGTCTTTTCTATGTATCAGAGCTCCTCACACATGCATCTGCATGTCATGCTTCTCAAAAACAAGTGCGCAATAGAGGCGCGAAAATGAGACTCTGCCTATGATTAGGGAAAGCCCCTAGAGAATAAGGTGTCCAATACAGTGCCTGCCGGTTATTTTACATAATTCCCAAGATTAAAATAATTCCTCAAGGCTATGGAGTATAAAATAAGTTTATATATAAATCGATTTAGCCCAGAAAATGTCTACAGTCTTAAAAAGCCCTTGTGAAGCCCTTTTTTTCATTCTGTAATAAAAATGGCTTACCGGATCCCATAGGGAAAATGACAGCTTCCAGCATTACATCGTCTTGTTAGAATGTGTCATACCTCAAGCAGTAAAAGTCTGCTCACTGTTCCCCCAACTGAAGTTAATTCCTCTCAACAGTCCTGTGTGGAAACAGCCATCGATTTTAGTAACGGTTGCTAAAATCATTTTCCTCTTACAAACAGAAATCTTCATCTCTTTTCTGTTTCAGAGTAAATAGTACATACCAGCACTATTTTAAAATAAACTCTTGATTGAATAATAAAAACTACAGTTAAACACTAAAAAAAACTCTAAGCCATCTCCGTGGAGATGTTGCCTGTACAACGGCAAAGAGAATGACTGGGGAAGGCGGAGCCTAGGAGGGATCATGTGACCAGCTTTGCTGGGCTCTTTGCCATTTCCTGTTGGGGAAGAGAATATCCCACAAGTAAGGATGACGCCGTGGACCGGACACACCTATGTTGGAGAAATACATATACACACACATATATATATATATATATATATATATATATATATATATATATATATATATATACACATATACATATATATATATATATATATATATATATATATATATATATATATATATATATATATATATATATATATATATATATATATATATATATATATATATATATATATATATATATATATATATATACACACATACACATACATATATAGACACATACTATTCTCAGTATATGCACTCTCACTACCACTCCGCAACTGCCAGGGTGCTCTCAGGGAGTATGCAATGTCAAAAAATTCAAAGCACTCACTGGTCTTCTGCCATCAAATCAAATATTTATTTGTGCAACGTTTCGGGACCTGTAGCGTCCCTTCTTCTGACAATCAAATAGTGCAAGTGAGCAAACTTATAAAGGCCTAACAAACCCTCCCCTTATTGAGCCTCCAATCATAGGAGACCGTGTGCAAAACCTAAAGACTAAACCATCATATAGTTTAACAAAGTGTAAAAAACTTCTGTGTAAATTATATAATGTGACAAATAACACCGTAACTATCACTCAATGTGTATGTAAATAAAAATATAAAATATATACATATGTATTGGCACTGCTCAAATTAATCATGTTTGTAATCCAGATATCCGAACACACACCCCTTGAAAAAAAATGGGATCATCCACCACCTAGTATTCACGGCAAAAAACACCTCTCACTTCTCATTGGTTTTGACAATAAAGAAAACAATGCTGCTGTCAACACAATTCCCAACTTGCAAAGGTAATCGCAGCTATTGATCAGATCGAAAAAATAATTAACACCAAACCCTGTCCTGAGGATTCATATAGCCTTAATAACAATAACCGATTAATGTCATAAGACACTACACCAGATAGTAACATTCTCTTTGTCGTCTAAGCCATAATGTTATACTAATCACGCCCTTTAGTCGTGATTTGCTATCTATAACACACCTCCTATTCCTGGACATAAAACAAGAGACGCCCCTATGTTCTAATAGGTGGATCCGCGATGACACCGGCAGTGTTGTCAGTAACCCAATCAGCACAAGAACCAGCCGCAGTATAAGTCATAATCGAAACATAAATAAAAATAAAACAAACAAACAACATCGTAGGACACTTCGCCAGATCGTAACATTCCCTTTTTCCAGGCCACAGCGTTATACTTATCACGCCCTTTAAACGTGATTGGCTACCTATATCACACCTCCTGTTCTAACACACCAAACAATAACGCCCATTTTTTCTGATAGGTAGACCCGCGTTGACACAGAGTGCTGTCAGTAGCCCAATATGCGCACATACCCGTCACTGTACACATCATCATCAAGACATATGGCACAATTAGTGCCCATCATAAGTACTCAAAAAATATACAGAGTGGACCCGCGATAACCCTGATAGCGCTGTCAATAGCCCAGTATTCGCCAAAAAATGCCGCAGTATTAGTCATCATAGATTATATAACAGTTGATACCCATCACCGGTATACATAATCAATATTTATTGTAACATACTCAAACATCCCATCTACCCATTGTCCAATCGCACAATGTAGGTTGCTGAAGGCAACAGGGTTCCTGTACAACAAGAAGACATAAGTCTGATCTAAATGTCACAAATGATCTAAATGTCACACCTCACAGGCACTCCACTCACCCAACAGACAAGACAAGAAAATTTGACACAGCCTGGCCAGTTTACCATCAGCACATACCTATAATAGCAGCCAGATGCAGGCGGAACCCATATGTCACATCCCAGTAGAGAATCCCCATAGTAAGTGATAAAAGAACCAGAAAAAAACAAAAAAAATGATTTTTATATTCAAAAAGAGGTAACCTCAAAGATATATATGCATATGTGAGAACATACATGTAGTCGGTCACTAACCATAAGCCCCAAATAATATGCCGACTAGGTTAAATAATATAATAGCCATATCATATGCTCCTAACCACCTTAAAATCGCATGACAATAAAAAAAATAAATAAATGGATATAGATAAATGGATATAGATAAACCCATCCGACTAGAAAATAGTAACAGTAACTTCCAACACCCTACCAAACGCAAAAATGAACAAAACTATTACAATAACTGGGGGGAGATGTTACTGGGCGGACATTCACAACCATCTTAAATAAAAAACGTCTCAAATGAGTTCACTGGGTGTCCTCAGCTCAAATCATATTATAATGACCCAATGCAAATCTTATCACCTGGATTACAGAGCGAGTAAGAAACCATCAGCAGTCCCAGCCATCAGGTTAGGTACCAATATAAAGACCCAATCAGATCAGACACAATACATATGTGAAGTGTAGTGAAAATAAGTGTAGCTGTTAGTGAACATATAATATAAACTTAAGAAATTAAAATCAAGGTTTAAAAACAAGTGTGTCTATCATTGCTAGGTAAATCTGGCACTGGTTCAGACCAATGGTGTGAACCCTCAGTGTCATCTATAGAGGAAGACTAGGATGTGTGATCAAAAAATATCTAATTGTAAATTTAAACTCTAAACATCCCTCCTTTGATAAAAGAGGCATCAAACTCTCATCATAAAAATAAAAAATTGAAAAAATGGCAGGACTCATCATAATACTTGTAGGTCATAGACTTGGATATGGAATGAAATTATCCCAGAAAGGCTTGCCATCCAGATTGTATGTTCAAACACCTAGGTGTTAAAGTCCACAGTTCATGAATCCAACAGGCTTCTTTCCGGAGTAGGATATTGGCTCTGTTGCCACCCCTTCTAAGAGGTGGCACATGATCTATCAGACGAAATCTGAGATCAGTCACTGAATGTCCACTCTCCAGAAAGTGCCTGGCCACTGGTTGTTCTGATCTTCCGCTCTTTAATGAGACTCGTATACTGGACCGATGGTTGGTCATCCTAGTTCTGGCATCATCTGTGGACTTTCCAACGTAGAACTTCCCACACGGACAGTTTAGAAGGTATATAATGTATATGGTCGTACAAGTCAAAAACCAATGGATCTTCTATTTTCTCTTCTTCTCTGGGTGTTGAAAAGTGCTCCCAGTGTGCATGCTGTTACAGGTAACACAACTCAAGCATTTGAAGCAACCCTTCTTTTTCTTAAGCCACATTTGTTTGTCCGTCATTGGCGATATATCAGTCTTCATAAGATAGTCCCTTAGACTTTTTCCCTTCCTGTAGGCCAACCGTGGCGCTTCCCAATGTTTGAATGGTAGACCACTATCGGATTCGATCAGTTTCCACTCTTCCTTATTGGCTCTCATAACTGGATATTGGTCTGGTGTATAGGTCGTAACGAAAGTGAGCTGATTTTTGGTATCTTGTTTGTTAACTTTTGTTTCACACTGCATGGCTTGGTTACACACTGCCTTCAGATCTTTCTTCTTATACCCCCGCTGGGCAAACCTCTCCGTCATTTCTGTCAACTGGATGTGGCATAATTCAACATCAGTGTTATTCCTTTTAACCCTCTGATATTGGGCTTTCGGTATATTTCTAATGAGGGAAGGTTGGTGACAGCTCTGGGCATGTAGGACCGTGTTTCGGTCAGTACTCTTCCTGTACAGAGTGGTTCCAAATAATCCAGAGCTCTTGAATACCCTCACAGCAAGATAATCGACTGTTGTACTACTGACCACATACTGGAACTTGATGGTGCTCTCGAGTGTGTTAAGTGTATGGACCCATATGTTATCATATATCCTCAAGCCTTTACACGGTTATCCCACACACATAGCAGGGATAGCCACTGTAGCAAGTGGGCCGAGACGGATGCCTTATATTGGCCCACCTGAAAACGTTCCGATTGAGTTACTAACCATATGCTTGGAGAAGAATTACTTCCGATTCGATAACACATTTTATCTTCAAATTGCTGGCACAGTGATGGGGTCGAATGTGGCCCCATCGCTGGCGAATTTGTTCATGGATGATTACGAAACTTCACAAATGAGGATATATGATAACACATCTGTAAAATTTTATTGCAGATACATAGACGATCTGTTTTGAATTTGGAAGGATGACGAGGATTCGTTTAATCTGTGGGTCCATACACTTAACACACTCGAGAGCACCATCAAGTTCCAGTATGTGGTCAGTAGTACAACAGTCTATTATCTTGATGTGAGGGTATTCAAGAGCTCTGGATTACTTGGAACCACTCTGTACAGGAAGAGTACTGACCGAAACACGGTCCTACATGCCCCGAGCTGTCACCAACCTTCCCTCATTAGAAATATACCGAAAGCCCAATATCAGAGGGTTAAAAGGAATAACACTGATGTTGAATTATGCCACATCCAGTTGACAGAAATGACGGAGAGGTTTGCCCAGCGGGGGTATAAGAAGAAATATCTGAAGGCAGTGTGTAACCAAGCCATGCAGTGTGAAACAAAAGTTAACAAACAAGATACCAAAAATCAGCTCACTTTCGTTACGACCTATACACCAGACCAATATCCAATTATGAGACCCATTAAGGAAGAGTGGAAACTGATCGAATCCAATAGTGGTCTACCATTCAAACATTGGGAAGCACCACGGTTGGCCTACAGGAAGGGAAAAAGTCTAAGGGACTACCTTATGAAGACTGATATATCACCAATGACGGACAAACAAATGTGGCTTAAGAAAAAGAAGGGTTGCTTCAAATGCTTGAGTTGTGTTACCTGTAACAGCATGCACACTGGGAGCACTTTTCAACACCCAGAGAAGAAGAGAAAATATAAGATCCATTGGTTTTTGACCTGTACGACCATATACATTATATACCTTCTAAACTGTCCGTGTGGGAAGTTCTACGTTGGAAAGTCCACAGATGATGCCAGAACTAGGATGACCAACCATCGGTCCAGTATACGAGTCTCATTAAAGAGCGGAAGATCAGAACAACCAGTGGCCAGGCACTTTCTGGAGAGTGGACATTCAGTGACTGATCTCAGATTTCGTCTGATAGATCATGTGCCACCTCTTAGAAGGGGTGGCAACAGAGCCAATATCCTACTCCGGAAAGAAGCCCGTTGGAAGACTGGAGAGAAAGGCAAAAAGACAAAAGTTTGGAATCTGATTGTCCCTAGGAAAGTCACTCTTGTAGTTGGAACTAGAGAACTCCTTTCCAAATTCACTTTCCACCCGTGGGAACGTAGAAAAGACAAGAACATCTGAGATTTTGCTAGTTGAAAAGATGACGCCTGAGTCAAGACGTCGTCTAGATAAGGCACCACTGCAATTCCCTGGGATCTGATCACTGCCAATAAAGCTCCCAGAACCTTTGAGAATACTTTGGGAGCTGTGGCAGGACCAAAACGGAAGTTCAATAAACTGGAAATGCTTGTCCAGAAAAGCAAACCTTAGAAACGGGTAATTATCCCTGTAAATGGGAACGTGTAAGCACGTGTCCTTCAGGTCTATGGTCGTCATGAACTGACCTTCCTGGACCAATGGAAGAATGGAACGAATAGTTTCCATCTTGAAGGACGGAACCCTGAGGAATTTGTTGAGGCACTTTTGTTGAGATCTAGGATGGGGCGAAAAGTTCCCTTCTTTTTGGAAACCAGAAATAGATTTCAATAGAATCCTAGACCCTGTTCCTCTAGAGGGACTGGTACAATAACTACCGGGGAGGATAGGTCCTTTACACAATTTAAGAAGGCCCCCCTCTTTACCTGGTTTGAGGACAGACTTGAAAGGAGAAATCTGCCCCTTGGAGGGTGAGACTTGAGTCCTATTTTTTAACCCTGAGATACTATGTCCACAACCCAAATATCTGGGACATCACGTATCCAAGCCTGTCGAAAAAGAAAGTCTGCTCCACACCTGAACCAAAATTGTTTAGGGGGCTGATTTAGAGTCAGCAGAAGGCTTTTTGTTTTGTTTTCCCTTATTCCAGGGCTGGTTGGACTTCCAAGTGGGCCTGGATTGGTCTGGTTTGGAAGAGGAGGAGGACTTCTGTCCCTTAAAAGGTCCGAAAATTAGAAGTCTGATGACCCTTAGGGTCTATTCTTCTTGTCCTGAGGTAGGAAAGATCCCTTTCCACTCGTAATCTCTGAAATGATCTCCGCTCGACCAGGTTCAAACAAAGTTTTAATAAAAAGAGAGAAACGCTCAACCTGGGAACAAACAGTAGCATAATAGCTTGTTCTATGGCTAGTTACCACCCTAGAAGCAGCCTCTTTTTGCTCAATATGTGCCTTTCACAGAGAAGAACTTTCCTGTAGCATATCAGTCTGATCCTGACTTAACAGTGCAGTCCAGCCCCGAAATACCAGGCAATCCCTCTCTGAACAAGAGAAACAGCAAAACCCCAGACGTACGTTTCGGCCTATTGTGGGCCTCGTCAGTGAGGTGCAGCCATATCCCTCTAGGCACACTGAGCAACGGGTTAACGTCTGGATTCCCGCATCACACTTAGGGAGACTTCCCTAAGTGTCATAATTTGCATCAAACAAAGTTTTAGCCTTATAATGCAAAGCCAAAAGCTTGGCTTATGAAGAAACATCAGCTGATCAAGATTTTAACCACAGAGCTCTGCGAGCTAAAACAGTGAAGATAGACATCTTAGCTCCCAGTCTAATTACCTGCATGTTGGCATCACTTATAAAAGGTATTGGCCAGTTTAAGAGCCTTGATTTTGTCTTGGATCTCCTCTATTGTAGTCTCTTCTGAAATCAGGTCAGACAGGGCATCGCGCCAATAATATGTTGCTCCTCCAACCGTGGCAAAGCTCGCTGCCGGTTGCCACTGTAAACCCTGATGGAGATACATCTTTTTTTAAATAAGCATCCAGCTTTTTTATCCATAGGGTCCTTAAAAGAACAACTATCCTCTAAAGGAAAGGAAGTTCTCTTAGCTGGAGTAGAAATAGCTCCCTCTACCTTAGGTATGGTGCGCCATGAGTCTCGAAAAGAGTCAGCAACAGAAAAACAGAATTTATGCTTACCTGATAAATTACTTTCTCCAACGGTGTGTCCGGTCCACGGCGTCATCCTTACTTGTGGGATATTCTCTTCCCCAACAGGAAATGGCAAAGAGCCCAGCAAAGCTGGTCATATGATCCCTCCTAGGCTCCGCCTACCCCAGTCATTCGACCGACGTACAGGAGGAAATATGCATAGGAGAAACCACATGATACCGTGGTGACTGTAGTTAGAGAAAATAATTCATCAGACCTGATTAAAAAAACCAGGGCGGGCCGTGGACCGGACACACCGTTGGAGAAAGTAATTTATCAGGTAAGCATAAATTCTGTTTTCTCCAACATAGGTGTGTCCGGTCCACGGCGTCATCCTTACTTGTGGGAACCAATACCAAAGCTTTAGGACACGGATGAAGGGAGGGAGCAAATCAGGTCACCTAAATGGAAGGCACCACGGCTTGCAAAACCTTTCTCCCAAAAATAGCCTCTGAAGAAGCAAAAGTATCAAATTTGTAAAATTTGGCAAAAGTGTGCAATGAAGACCAAGTCGCTGCCTTACATATCTGGTCAACAGAAGCCTCGTTCTTGAAGGCCCATGTGGAAGCCACAGCCCTAGTGGAGTGAGCTGTGATTCTTTCGGGAGGCTGCCGTCCGGCAGTCTCATAAGCCAAACGGATAATGCTTTTAAGCCAAAAGGAAAGAGAGGTAGAAGTTGCTTTTTGACCTCTCCTTTTACCAGAATAAACAACAAACAAGGAAGAAGTTTGTCTGAAATCTTTAGTGGCCTCTAAATAGAATTTTAGAGCACGGACTACGTCCAAATTGTGTAACAAACGTTCCTTCTTTGAAACTGGATTCGGGCACAAAGAAGGTACAACTATCTCCTGGTTAATATTCTTGTTGGAAACAACTTTCGGAAGAAAACCAGGCTTAGTACGCAAAACCACCTTATCTGCATGGAACACCAGATAGGGCGGGGAACACTGCAGAGCAGATAACTCAGAAACTCTTCTAGCAGAAGAAATTGCAACCAAAAACAAAACTTTCCAAGATAATAACTTAATATCTACGGAATGTAAGGGTTCAAACGGAACCCCTTGAAGAACTGAAAGAACTAGATTAAGACTCCAGGGAGGAGTCAAGGGTCTGTAAACAGGCTTGAACGTCTGGCACAGCTGCCAGCTTTTTGTGAAGTAAAACAGATAACGCAGAAATCTGTCCCTTCAAAGAACTTGCAGATAATCCCTTCTCCAAACCCTCTTGTAGAAAGGATAAAATCCTAGGAATTTTTATCTTGATCCATGGGAATCCTTTAGATTCACACCAATAGATATATTTTTTCCATATCTTATGGTAAATTTTTCTAGTTACAGGCTTTCTAGCCTGAATCAGTATCTATTACAGAATCTGAAAACCCACGCTTTGATAAAATCAAGCGTTCAATCTCCAAGCAGTCAGTTGGAGAGAAACCAGATTCGGATGTTCGAATGGACCTTGAACAAGAAGGTCCTGTCTCAAAGGTAGCTTCCATGGTGGAGCCGATGACATATTCACCAGGTCTGCATACCAAGTCCTGCGTGGCCACGCAGGAGCTATCAAGATCACCGAAGCCCTCTCCTGGTTGATCCTGGCTACCAGCCTGGGAATGAGAGGAAACGGTGGGAAAACATAAGCTAGGTTGAAGGTCCAAGGTGCTACTAGTGCATCTACTAGAGTCGCCTTGGGATCCCTGGATCTGGACCCGTAACAAGGAACCTTGAAGTTCTGACGAGACGCCATCAGATCCATGTCTGGAATGCCCCATAATTGAGTTATTTGGGCAAAGATTTCCGGGTGGAGTTCCCACTCCCCCGGATGGAATGTCTGACGACTCAGAAAATCCGCTTCCCAATTTTCCACTCCTGGGATGTGGATTGCAGACAAGTGGCAGGAGTGATCCTCCGCCCATTGAATTATCTTGGTCACTTCCTCCATCGTCAGGGAACTCCTTGTTCCCCCCTGATGGTTGATATATGCAACTGTCGTCATGTTGTCTGATTGAAACCTTATGAATTTGGCCTTTGCTAGATGAGGCCAAGCTTTGAGAGCATGGAATATCGCTCTCAGTTCCAGAATGTTTATCGGGAGAAGAGATTCTTCCCGAGACCATAGACCCTGAGCTTTCAGGGGTTCCCAGACCGCGCCCCAGCCCACCAGACTGGCGTCGGTCGTGACAATGACCCACTCTGGTCTGCGGAAGCTCATTCCCTGTGACAGATTGTCCAGGGTCAGCCACCAACGGAGTGAATCTCTGGTCTTTTGATCTACTTGAATCGTCGGAGACAAGTCTGTATAATCCCCATTCCACTGTCTGAGCATGCACAGTTGTAATGGTCTTAGATGAATTCGTGCAAAAGGAACTATGTCCATTGCTGCAACCATCAATCCTATTACTTCCATGCACTGCGCTATGGAAGGACGAAGAACAGAATGAAGAACTTGACAAGAGCTTAGAAGTTTTGATTTTCTGACCTCTGTCAGAAAAATCCTCATTTCTAAGGAGTCTATTATTGTTCCCAAGAAGGGAACTCTTGTTGACGGGGAAAGAGAACTTTTTTCTATGTTTACTTTCCATCCGTGAGATCTGAGAAAGGCTAGGACGATGTCCGTATGAGCCTTTGCTTTTGACAGAGACGACGCTTGAATCAGGATGTCGTCCAAGTACGGTACTACTGCAATGCCCCTTGGTCTTAGAACCGCTAGAAGGGACCCTAGTACCTTTGTGAAAATTCTCGGAGCAGTGGCTAATCCTAATGGAAGTGCCACAAACTGGTAATGCTTGTCCAGAAAAGCGAACCTTAGGAACTGATGATGTTCCTTGTGGATAGGAATATGGAGGTACGCATCCTTTAAATCCACCGTGGTCATAAATTGACCTTCCTGGATGGTAGGAAGGATCGTTCGAATGGTTTCCATTTTGAACGATGGAACCCTGAGAAATTTGTTTAGGATCTTGAGATCTAGAATAGGTCTGAATGTTCCCTCTTTTTTGGGAACTATGAACAGGTTGGAGTAAAACCCCATCCCTTGTTCTCTTATTGGAACTGGATGAATTACTCCCATCCTTAACAGGTCTTCTACACAATGTAAGAATGCCTGTCTTTTTATTTGGTTTGAAGATAATTGAGACCTGTGGAACCTTCCCCTTGGGGGTAGTTCCTTGAATTCCAGGAGATAACCTTGAGAAACTATTTCTAGTGCCCAAGGATCCTGAACATCTCTTGCCCAGGCCTGAGCAAAGAGAGAAAGTCTGCCCCCCACCAGATCCGGTCCCGGATCGGGGGCCATCCCTTCATGCTGTTTTGGTAGCAGTGGCAGGCTTCTTGGCCTGCTTACCCTTGTTCCAGCCTTGCATCGGTCTCCAGGCTGGTTTGGGTTGAGAAGTATTACCCTCTTGCTTAGAGGATGTAGAAGTAGAGGCTGGTCCGTTTCTGCGAAAGGGACGAAAATTAGGCTTATTTCTAGCCTTAAAAGACCTATCCTGAGGAAGGGCGTGGCCCTTTCCTCCGGTAATGTCTGAAATAATCTCTTTCAAATCAGGACCAAACAGTGTTTTGCCCTTGAAAGGGATGTTAAGCAATTTTGTCTTGGAAGACACATCCGCTGACCAAGACTTTAGCCAGAGCGCTCTGCGCGCCACGATAGCAAACCCTGAATTTTTCACCGCTAATCTCGCTAATTGCAAAGCGGCATCTAGAATAAAAGAGTTAGCCAATTTAAGTGCATGAACTCTGTCCATAACCTCCTCATACGAAGATTCTTTATTGAGCGACTTTTCTAGTTCTTCGAACCAGAAACACGCTGCCGTAGTGACAGGAACAATGCATGAAATTGGTTAAAGAAGGTAACCTTGCTGAACAAACATTTTTTTAAGCAAACCCTCTAATTTTGTATCCATAGGATCTTTAAAAGCACAACTATCTTCTATGGGAATAGTAGTGCGTTTGTTTAGAGTAGAGACCGCCCCCTCGACCTTAGGGACTGTCTGCCATAAGTCCTTTCTGGGGTCGACTATAGGAAATAATTTCTTAAATATAGGGGGAGGTACAAAAGGTATGCCGGGCCTTTCCCATTCCTTGTTTACTATGTCCGCCACCCGCTTGGGTATAGGAAAAACATCGGGGGGCACCGGAACCTCTAGGAACTTGTCCATCTTACATAATTTCTCTGGAATGACCAAATTGTCACAATCATCCAGAGTAGATAATACCTCCTTAAGCAGTGCGCGGAGATGTTCTAATTTAAATTTAAATGTTACAACATCAGGTTCAGCTTGTTGAGAAATTTTTCCTGAATCTGAAATTTCTCCCTCAGACAAAACCTCCCTCCTGGCCCCTTCAGATTGGTGTGAGGGTATGTCAGAAGCGTTATCATCAGCGTCCTCTTGCTCCTTTTCAGTGTTTAAAACAGAGCAATCGCGCTTTCTTTGATAAGTAGGCATTTTAGATAAAATATTTGCAATAGAATTATCCATAACAGCCGTTAATTGTTGCATAGTAATAAGTATTGGCGCACTAGATGTACTAGGGGCCTCTTGTGTGGGCAAAACTGGTGTAGACACAGAAGGGGGTGATGCAGTACCATGCTTACTCCCCTCATCTGAAGAATCATCTTGGGCACTATTATTATCTGTGGCATCATTGTCCCTACTTTGTTTGGACACCATGTCACAATTATCACATATATTTAAATGGGGAGACACATTGGCTTTCATACATATAGAACATCGTTTATCTGATGGTTCAGACATGTTAAACAGGCTTAAACTTGTCAACAAAGCACAAAAAACGTTTTAAAATAAAACCGTTACTGTCACTTTAAATTTTAAACAGAACACACTTTATTACTGAATATGCGAAAAAGTATGAAGCAATTGTTCAAAATTTACCAAAATTTCACCACAGTGTCTTAAAGCCTTAAAAGTATTGCACACCAAATTTGAAAGCTTTAACCCTTAAAATAACGGAACCGGAGCCGTTTTTACATTTAACCCCTATACAGTCCCAGGAATCTGCTTTGCTGAGACCCAACCAAGCCCAGAGGGGAATACGATACCAAATGACACCTTCTATAAGCTTTTTCAGTGGATCTTAGCTCCTCACACATGCATCTGCATGCCTTGCCTTCCAAAAACAACTGCGCATTAGTGGCGCGAAAATGAGGCTCTGCCTATGACTAGAGAAGGCCCCCATCTGAAAAAGGTGTCCATACAGTGCCTGCCGTTTTTTAACAACAATCCCCAAGATTATAATAACTATAAAGCGCTATAATCTGTCAAATATGCTTAGCAAGTAATCGTTTTAGCCCAGAAAAAATGTCTACCAGTTTCTTAAGCCCTTATAAAGCCTTTATTCTTATACTTAAACTAAGAAAATGGCTTACCGGTCCCCATAAGGAAAATGACAGCCTTCCAGCATTACCAAGTCGTGTTAGAAATGTGGCCATCATACCTCAGGCAGAAAAGTCTGCCAACTGCTTCCCCCAACTGAAGTTACTTCATCTCAACAGTCCTGTGTGGAAACAGCAATCGATTTTAGTAACGTTTGCTAAAATCATCTTCCTCTCACAAACAGAAATCTTCTTCTCTTTTCTGTTTCAGAGTAAATAGTACATACCAGCACTATTTTAAAATAACAAACACTTGATTGAAGAATAAAAACTACATTTAAACACCAAAAAACTCTTAGCCATCTCCGTGGAGATGTTGCCTGTGCAACGGCAAAGAGAATGACTGGGGTAGGCGGAGCCTAGGAGGGATCATATGACCAGCTTTGCTGGGCTCTTTGCCATTTCCTGTTGGGGAAGAGAATATCCCACAAGTAAGGATGACGCCGTGGACCGGACACACCTATGTTGGAGAAACATCTTTTTAAAAACAGGGGAGGTGGAAAAAGGGACCCCTAGCTTATCCCATTCCTGAGCTATTACTTCTGAATTTTCCTAGGATCCAGTTTAGAAGACGTCTTAGGGTTGGCAGCAACCGAAGGTTCAGAGTTGTCCAAAGTAGCTAGAACCTTCTTCAGAAGTAACCGAAGTTGTTCAAGATTCAGAAGATTTTACAGCCAAAAGAGTCAATACGAAATTTCACCTTCAGAAGCTACTGAAGTATTTTGCTCATCAGACAATTAAGAAAGGTTGACCAGCACAGATTTAGAGGGGTCAGAAGCCTTACTAGCAGACAAATGTTTAGATTTTCTCTTACGCTTACCCGAAGAAGGGAAAGCTTACAAAGCCAGTTACTGCAGAAGTAATCGGAGTGGCAAAATTCCCAGGTAAATAAACACCCCTAGGAGGTTGAGAGGACAAAGAAGGCACAGTATGAGAAACCAAGGAGAAAGCTGAGGCACAGCATTATCCTGAGAGACATGGTTCAGAAGGGAGTAATTTGTCTTTAAATTTTAACGTTTTGGATAAACATGAAGAACAAAAATTGCATTGGAAAAACTATGAGCCTCTAAACCTAAGCATTTATCAACAGATATAGATTGATCTAACTCTAAATCAATTTTACAGAATTCAACAGTTAATAATATTAAAAAAGAATAAAATCTGTCAACATTTATTAGAAATTTCTAAGTTTTAGAGCAATAAAGAAACCTTTAAAGCAACCCTTCAGATTACATGAAGCTCCTAGCAGACAGGAATTAACACCCCACTGGTCAGGAAAACAAAATCTTTCTGCAAGGATCTTGTCCTCCTAGCTCAGAAAACGATCCGTTGATGAAAAGAATAACAAAACTCAGCCTCCAACAGAGCCCTGGCAATGCGATACAACTCAGCGCAATGAAAAACTCACTAAGCTCCGCTCCCATATATCCCGGAAGTGCTCACGGAATTACAGTTTATGAAAATAAAGCCTCTCAAACTGTTTCTCAAAAACATGTCAGAATACACTAACAAAGTGTCCTGCATTCCGATAATGACACTCCATGTCCATCTTAATAAAGTTATAAATCCCTTCAGCCAAATAATGTCTCAATTTAACCCATACGTGTCCAAATAAGGTACCCTTTACTATAAAGATATTTATATCCCATTGCCATAATCAGTCCTACGTATCCTTAATTATAAAGGATATATGTCCTAATTTGGATATGAGTGAGGATTAACCTCTTAAGTGCTGCTGTCCTTTAATACCTTGAAGGAAAAGGCACTTACCTAAGATCCCGCTGCAGATGCTGATACGCAAGTGTGACAGGCACTTTGCTCCCTGTCATGGACCTGTAGTAAAAGAAAGAACAGAGTAACTAGCTCTGGCTTTCTGCAAAGTAGTAGCAAAATGTTAAAAGCAAAGCAAAGACTACCTCGCCGCCTTATAACTGCTTAAAAGCCACCACTACTCTTACTAAAGAGATTGACATGGACACAGCTAGACCCCAATCCTTGCTTGCAGGGAAGAGTACCCATAAAAGGATTAATATCTTCAGACACCAACTTCGCACATCCTCCATTGACACAGGCAAAGAGAATGACTGGGGATTATGAGTAAGGGAAGTTACACTTAACAGCTTTGCTGGGGTGCTCTTTGCCTCCTCCTGCTATAGTCACACACATTCCAAGTAAACCCCTACTCGGCCAGTGTATATGGGGAATACAAAAATCAAGGCAAACAGGAATTCAAACAGCAAGCCTTTTTATGTGCAGAAAAAAACAAACACAGGGCCTTAAGCCATAACATTTCGGCTCACACACACAAGTCCCTCAAATAGAGGCCACAATGACAATTGTGGCCACCAATGGAGAAAGGCTCATGTGTGAGCTGTAACGTCATGGATTAAGGCCCTCAATTTGGATTTTTTCTGCACATAAAAAGGCCTGCTTCATGAGACAGGGGTGTCCTCTGTCTCCCCTGCCGTTTGTGATAGCAATGGAGATCCTTGCTTCAACCATAAGATGCAACCCCAAAATACCAGGTCTTACTTTAGACTCTGAGTACAATGACATTTTCTTGACATTGACTGAAAAATCTATACCCTCCCTTATTCAAACATTGCAATTGTATGGCACATATTCTAATTTTAGCATTAAAATAACAAAATCAGAACTCATAAGTGTATACTTATCCCATAGAACCTTAGATACTATTCAAAAACAATTTCATTTTCGCACCCAGCAAAAAGCTATCAAATATCTTGGTTTCTACATTTCACCGTTTAACGAAGACATGACATCTTTAAACTACACCACATTAAAATGCACTATTCAGAATATACTGAGATCCTGGGGAGCTAAACCTCTCTTGTGGTTAGGGAGAATAAACACAATTAAAATGATATTACCCAAGATCCTATACCTCTTCCAAACCCTCCCAATTCCTCTCTCTGATAAGTTGGTATTCGAACTGCAAAAATCCATGACTTCTTATATATGGATGCACAAGAGACCACGCATAGCTACTAACACCTTATACCGCCCCAAAGACATGGTGGGTATGGGAGTCCCTAATTTAACATATTATAGATACACAGCCTTCCTTACAAGGATTGTAGACTTGTGCAAACACACAGCCAACAAGGAGTGGGTTCAATTAGGACACTCCCTTGCAGATAATCACCACTTAGGGGGAAACTGTTGGCTCCCAACAAATCAAAGACGGTTACAGTCCACAACATCCACTTTCACTAGGGAAACATTTATAATTTGGGACAAAGTAATCAAAAAACACACGCAAATATCTTCTACAAACTACCCCCCTAACTCCACTATCACTAATCCTTCTTCCCATTACAAACTCTTCTTCAGAAAACATTGTTACCAAATATATGTGACTCACTACCACATCACATTCTATTCCAAGACAACAAACTTAGATTGCATTCTGAAATAGTCACTTTATAAGGGCCACACTTCCAGAGCTGGTACATGCACCAGCAACTTACACATTACATATCGACTAGCCCTCATAAGTCTCAATTCAGACGCGCCCTGACAAGTTTCGAGAACATATTGTTTTAATTAGGCTGAGAATGAAAACATACTGTCCTTAGTACACAAATGTTATTATCACATTCCGCATCACCTCCCACATATGTGAGTAAGTGGGAACATGAAAGCGGTTATTTCTTATCCCACATTGTATGGGAGAAAGTTTTTAGAAACATGACTAAATCAACCCCATCAATCTCAATATTAGAGATGAACATAAAACTTATGTGCAGATGGTATTACACACCAGCACGCTTACATGCCCTATTCCCTAACGCGCCGGCTACATGCATGAGAGGATGTCAAGAAGCAGGCACATTTACACACACATTTGGTGGACTTTTACATTAGCAAGAAAATTCTGGCTCTCCATTAAGAGGGAAATTGAGAAAGTCCTAGATATTACTCTCCCCTTAGATATATGGACATACTTATTTAATAGTTATCCAAAAATCACATGTAAAACACGATTAACTTTGCTCACTATTATGATAAATTCAGCAAAAAAAAAAAAAAAAAATGGGATTCCCCTGAAATGGAAACAGATGAACCTATCATCTGTCATAACTTGGAGAAATACAGTGACCCATTCACTTCAACTAGGGAAACACCATTATACACAATCTAAACGCATAGAGCATTATCACTATCAATTTCCTCTGGGAAGAATACCGAAATAAGTAAGCACAGAACGCATTTGTCTAAATGCCACATATACAGTTTATTATTGAGCACAATCTCCAAACTGCTGAGGAACATTTTACATGCAACTTTGCTAGACTAGGACAACGCTTACATAATAACGGTCTAAATGTTACAAACTACCACTGTCAATCTGTACAAATTGTAATCAGATATATACAATGCTTGTTAAGTTTTATTTTGTGGAATCTATTACTATGTATAGGTTTATAGACCAAAAAGGCCTGCTTTTAGTATTCCCCATATACACTGGCCGAGTAGGGGTTTACTTGGAATCTGGATACTTATCAGCAGTGCACCAGGAGATTGTATGTATGTATGTATGTATGTATGTATGTATGTATGTATGTATGTATGTATGTATATATATATATATATATATATATATATATATATATATATATATATATATATATATATATATATATATATATATATATATATATATATATATATATATATATATATATATAAAAATTGCTCACGTTTTCGTAAATTAATGCTATATAGATTGTAGATTTCCAAATCTGGTAACAATTGGCACCGTTTTCCACAGAACATTTTGCCAGCCGGGTGTAATTATTAACTAGCCCCGGGTGTGGAAGTGGAATACTTTGCATTATTATTATTTATAAATGTTACTTAAGCTATGCAAAACACAAATTAACTACATAATTTAACAAACTAATCACATGAGAATTTGAGCAACAAACATTGAAAACAATGTTAACTAATGTTAGCTTAATATTGACTTAAATTTTAGCCGGTTGGTCTGTAAAATCAGCCGAGTGGGGCACCCACTTAAAAGGCCCTGGGGAGACCACTAAAGTGCACACTCTAGACTTTACAAGCTGAACCTTGCTACATTCCACACAGTAACTGATGACTGTATTAGCTTATATATATTAGCAAAACAGAAAGAGAAGCAGTCTGCCAAGAACAAACAGCAGCATCAATAGCTTGTTCTATGGCCCGGTTGCCACCTGGTAGTAGCTTCTTTCTGCCCAATTGTGCTTTTCACAGAGGAAAACTTTCCTGTAGTATATCAGTCTGATCCCGCCGACATGGTCAGTCCAGCCCCAAAAACAAAAATTTATGTTACCTGATAAATTTATTTCTCTTGTGGTGTATCCAGTCCACGGGTTCATCCATTACTTGTGGGATATTCTCCTTCCCAACAGGAAGCTGCAAGAGGACACCCACAGCAGAGCTGTCTATATAGCTCCTCCGCTAACTGCCACCCCCAGTCATTCGACCGAAGACAAGCAAAAAAAAGGAGAAACTTGTCAGGGAATTCACTATTACAATCCTGTCCCTTTAATTCTGACTCCTCTCTCCCTATTTAAGGCCCCTCCTCTCTATGCTCCTCGCTTGGTAATTTGAATCAGTTACTTAATGTGACTCCTCTCTGAAGACACCTAGCCCTTTCCTCAAGCTGTGGGGATTTCTTACTTGCTGCTGTGAATCTTGGCAGCCTACTTTAATCCTCTATTGCTGTGTGCCGGTCTGCCTCTTCTGTTACTTGCAGTTTCTTAGGAACCAAAGGAGCAGCATTCAGTTCCCCTAACTGTTACACCGGGTAGCTGTGACGTCACACCCTGCATCTCAGCGTGTCTGCAGCGCGTGTACCGCGCTGTGTCCTCTCAACAAACAATCATCCAGGATACAGTAAGGCTTTCATCTGGCTCTGACTTAGCCTTCCAAATAACCATCAGGAATTGGTCTGTATATTTTATTACTCTATTTGGATATCATTATGTCTCTCAACTAAGCAAACTAACTAGCACTGTATTCAATGACTGTTACTATCACTAAACTGCAGGATAAACTTCAACTGCCTGTTACATTGCCTACTCTGCTTGAACTGCTGCTTGCTTAACATCATTTGCTGTGACCACCCTGAACTTGACTAAGTGACTGATCGTTTGTTACTAACTTATCCTTGCATAAGCAATATCTGTTAACATAATCTAACATATCATTCTGTATTCCTAACAAGTATCTTTTCCATCAACTCAGAATAAGGTTTTGTAGTTCTATGTATTACTAATCCTTGTCTTACTTGATTCTCCAATCTGCCATATTACCTCATACAACTCTAATCATTACTAACCTACCTTATCTGTTCAAGTACATTCTGGGCATAATACTATCTGGCCTTATAACAATATCTCTTTGTACTACATCTGTTTGTCTGACATTCCATTTTACCATCTATCTTCTCTGTATATGTGTCAGCTATATCACATTTAATCACTAGTTAATTAGTTGATTAATTATCTATCCAATCTATAGATACTCCTCCTATCTGTTGAGATACAGACATCCTGTAACTTGGTTGCGTGACAGCTCCGTATTCACTCTGTACCCTGCAGTAGTGACCCTCAGTTCAATGAGCAAAACCGGATTCCTGTAAGTTAAATCTGTGTGAATCCAAGGTTTGGTGTGAGGCTGAGTGGTCCTGCTATAGCGGATACTAGGTACCTGAACTTATTTTCCACCTGTTCTAACACATAACATTACAGAACATAACAAAACTATAGGGTGCAGTGGTGACTGTAGTTTAAAAATAAAAAACACCTGCCTTAAAATGACAGGGCGGGCCGTGGACTGGATACACCACAAGAGAAATAAATTTATCAGGTAAGCATAAATTTTGTTTTCTCTTGTAAAGGTGTATCCAGTCCACGGGTTCATCCATTACTTGTGGGATACCAATACCAAAGCTTTAGGACACGGATGAAGGGAGGGACAAGGCAGGAACTTAAACGGAAGGCACCACTGCCTGTAAGACATTTCTCCCAAAAATAGCCTCCGAAGAAGCAAAAGTATCAAATTTATAGAATTTAGAAAAGGTATGAAGCGAAGACCAAGTCGCCGCCTTACAAATCTGTTCAACAGAGGCCTCATGTTTAAAAGCCCATGTGAAAGCTACTGCTCTAGTAGAATGAGCTGTAATTATTTCAGGAGACTGCTGGCCAGCAGCCTCCTGAAAGAATTACTTCTTAGCCAAAAAGAAATAAGTTGACGAAGCCTTTTGGCCTCTCCTCTGTCCAGAGTAGACAACAAAAAAAGCAGATGTTTGACGAAAATCCTTCGTAGCTTGTAAATAAAACTTTAAAGCACGAACCACATCAAGATTGTGTAATAGACGTTCCTTCTTTGAAGAAGGATTAGGACATAGTGAAGGAACAACAATCTCCTGATTGATATTCTTATTAGATACCACCTTAGAAAGAAACCCAGGTTTGGTACGTAACACTACCTTATCTGCATGGAAATCAGATAAGGGGAATCACATTGTAAAGCAGATAACTCCGAAACTCTTTGAGCCGAGGAGATGGCTACTAAAAACAGAACTTTCCAAGATAAAAGCTTAATATCTATGGAATGCAAAGGTTCAAACGGAACCCCTTGAAGAACTTTAAGAACTAAATTTAAACTCCATGGCGGAGCAACAGGTTTAAACACAGGCTTGATCCTAACTAAAGCCTGACAAAATGCCTGAACGTCTGGAACCTCAGCCAGACGTTTGTGCAAAAGAATAGACAGAGCAGAAATCTGTCCCTTTAAGGAACTAGCTGACAAACCCTTCTCCAATCCTTCTTGGAGAAAGGATAATATCCTAGGAATCCTGACCTTATTCCATGAGTAACCCTTGGATTCACACCAATGAAGATATGTACACCATATCTTATGATAGATTTTCCTGGTGACAGGCTTTCGAGCCTGAATTAAGGTATCAATGACCGATTCGGAAAAACCACGCTTTGATGGAATCAAGCGTTCAATCTCCAAGCAGTCAGACGTAAAGAAATTAGATTTGGATGTTTGAAGGGACCTTGAAGTAGAAGGTCCTGCCTTAGCGGCAGAGTCCATGGTGGAAAGGATGACATGTCCACCAGATCTGCATACCAAGTCCTGCGTGGCCACGCAGGGGCTATTAAGATCACCGAAGCTCTCTCCTGCTTGATCTTGGCAATCAGACGAGGGAGCAGAGGAAACGGTGGAAACACATAAGCCAGGCTGAAGGACCAGGGCGCTGCTAGAGCATCTATCAGCGCTGCCTTGGGATCCCTGGACCTGGACCCGTAACAAGGAAGCTTGGCGTTCTGACGAGACGCCATGAGATCCAGTTCTGGTTTGCCCCAAAGTTGTATCAACTGGGCAAATACCTCCGGATGGAGCTCCCACTCCCCCGGATGAAAAGTCTGCCGACTTAGAAAATCCGCCTCCCAGTTCTCTACTCCTGGGATATGGATAGCTGAGAGATGGCAAGAGTGAACCTCTGCCCATAGAATTATCTTTGAAACCTCCAACATTGCCAGGGGGCTCCTTGTTCCCCCCTGATGGTTGATATAGGCTACAGTCGTGATGTTGTCCGACTGAAATCTGATGAACCTGACCGCAGCTAGCTGAGGCCAAGCCTGAAGAGCATTGAATATCATAGTTCCAGAATGTTTATCGGAAGGAGGGCCTCCTCCTGAGTCCACGAACCCTGAGCCTTCAGGGAGTTCCAGACTGCACCCCAGCCCAGAAGGCTGGCATCTGTTGTTACTATAGTCCATTCTGGCCTGTGGAAACTCATTCCCTTGGACAGATGGACCCCAGATAGCTACCAGAGAAGAGAATCCCTTGTCTCTTGATCCAGATTTAGTAGAAGGGACAAATCTGTGTAATCCCCATTCCACTGATTGAGCATGCAAAGTTGCAGTGGTCTGAGATGTAGGCGGGCAAACGGAACTATGTCCATTGCCACTACCATTAATCCGATTACCTCCATACACTGAGCCACTGACGGACGAGAAATGGAATAAAGAGCACGGCAGGAAGTTAGAAGTTTTGACAACCTGACCTCTGTCAGATAAATCTTCATTTCTACTGAATCTATCAGAGTTCCTAGGAAGGAAACTCTTGTGAGAGGTGAGAGAGAACTCTTTCCTTCGTTCACCTTTCACCCATGAGACCTTAGGAATGCCAGAACCATGTCCGTATAGGACCAGGCGATCTGAAAAGTTGACGCCTGTATCAGGATGTCGTCTAGGTAAGGGGCTACTGCTATACTCCGCGGTCTTAGAACCGCCAGAAGGGACCCTAGAACCTTCGTAAAGATTCTTGGTGCCGTGGCTAACCCGAAGGGAAGAGCCACAAACTGGTAATGCCTGTCTAGGAAGGCGAACCTGATGATGATCCCTGTGTATCGGAATATGTAGATAAGCATCCTTTAAATCCATGGTAGTCATATATTGACCCTCCTGGATCATAGGTAGGATGGTTCGAATAGTCTCCATCTTGAAGGATGGGACCCTGAGAAATTTGTTTAGGATCTTGAGATCTAAGATTGGTCTGAAAGTTCCCTTTTTCTTGGGAACTATAAACAGATTTGAATAGAAGCCCTGCCCCTGTTCCTCCTTTGGAACTGGGTGGATCACTCCCATAACTAGTAGGTCTTGAACGCAATGTAAGAATGCCTCTCTCTTTATCTGGTTTGCAGATAATTGTGAGAGATGAAATCTCCCCTTTGGAGATGAAGCTTTGAAATCCAGAAGATATCCCTGGGAAATAATCTCCAGAGCCCAGGGATCCTGGACGTCTCTTGCCCAAGCCTCGGTGAAGAGAGAAAGTCTGCCCCCCACTAGATCAGGTCCCGGATCGGGGGCTACTCCTTCATGCTGTCTTAGAGGCAGCAGCAGGCTTTTAGGCCTGTTTCCCCTTGTTCCAAGCCTGGTTAGGTCTCCAGACTGGCTTGGACTGGGCAAAATTTCCCTCTTGTTTTGTAGAAGAGGAAGATGAAGCTGCGCCACTCTTGAAGTTTCGAAAGGAACGAAAATTTGTCTGTTTGGTCCTTAACTTGTTGGACCTATCCTGGGGAAGGGCGTGGCCTTTTCCTCCAGTAATATTAGAAATGATCTCCTTCAGTCCAGGCCCAAATAGGGTCTGCCCTTTGAAGGGGATATTGAGAAGTTTAGACTTTGAAGTGACATCAGATGACCAGGATTTAAGCCATAGCGCCCTACGTGCCTGAATGGCAAAACCTGAATTTTTAGCCGTTAGCTTGGTTAAATGAAAAACGGCGTCCGAAATAAATGAATTAGCTAACTTAAGAGCTTTAAGCCTGTCAAGAATATCATCCAACGGGGTCTCTACCTGTAAAGCCTCCTCCAGAGACTCGAACCAGAAAGCCGCTGCAGCAGTGACTGGGGCAATGCATGCAAGAGGCTGGAGAATAAAACCTTGTTGTATAAAGATTTTCTTAAGGAAACCCACTAATTTCTTATCCATAGGATCTAGGAAAGCACAACTGTCCTTGACAGGAATAGTTCTACGGTTAGCTAGGGTAGAGACTGCTCCCTCCACCTTAGGGACCGTCTGCCACAAGTCCTGTGTAGCGGCATCTATAGGAAACATTTTCTTAAAAGCAGGAGGGGGAGAGAACGGCACACCTGGTCTATCCCATTCCTTAGCAATAATTTCTGAAAACCTCTTAGGGATTGGAAAAACATCAGTGTAAACAGGCACTGCAAAGTATTTGTCCATTTTACACAATTTCTCTGGGACTACAATGTTGTCACAGTCATCCAGAGTCGCTAAAACCTCCCTGAGCAACACGCGGAGGTGTTCAAGCTTAAATTTAAATGCTGTCATTTCAGAGTCAGACTGAAGTAACTCCTTCCCTGAATCAAAGAAGTCACCCACAGATAGAAGCTCTCCTGCTTCAACTTCTGCACATTGTGAGGGTATATCAGACATAGATACTAAAGCGTCAGAGAGCTCTGTATTTGTTCTAGCCCCAGAGCTGTCTCGCTTTCCTTGTAACCCTGGCAGTTTGGACAATACCTCTGTGAGGGTATGATTCATAACTGCCGCCATGTCTTGTAAAGTAAACGCATTGGACTCGCTAGGTGTACTTGGCGTCCCTTGAGCGGGAGTTATAGGTTCTGACAGGTGGGGAGAGCTAGATGGCATAACCTCCCTTTTGTCAGTCTCAGAAACCTCAGGTGATACATCTTTAAAAGCCATAATATGGTCTTTAGAACTTATAGAAAGGTCAGTGCATTTGGTACACTTTCTAAGAGGGGGTTCCACAATGGCTTCTAAACATAATGAACAAGGAGTTTCCTCTATGTCAGACATGTTTAACAGACTAGTATAATGAGACCAGCAAGCTTGGAAAACACTTTAATAAATGTGAAAAAAGCAATAATAAAAAACGGTACTGTGCCTTTAAGACAAAAAAACTACCACATAAACTGCAAAACAGTGAAAAAAAGTAGTAAACTCTACTAAATTTTTACAGTGTGTATAAGGGACTAAAGCAGCATTGCACCCACTTGCAAATGGATGATTAACCCCTCAGGCCCAAAAACAAATTAGAAAAACATTAAACCTGTTAACAAACAGTCAAACACACTGCCACAGCTGTGCTGTCGCTCCTACCTGCCCTTAAAAACGATTTTTGCAGGAACAAAACACTCTATAGAGGTCCTATAAGCCAGAGGACTCCTTCAGGGAAGCTGGATGTCTTTTACACTGAAAACGAAAATAGGCCCCTCCCACCATGCACTCAATGTCAGAGGGCCTTAAAAAAGTACTCCTAGGAGTAATCTAACAAGCCATGTGGAAATTAGGCCCCAAATAAAGATGTATCACCCTCAGAGAAAAAACGTTTTTATTTATAAATCATGCAAACGTTTTTACACTAAGTAATATAGGTATTAACATGAATATTATCCCTTTTTGCAAGCATGATCCCAGTTGTTGTTAAATCACTGTATCAGGCTTACCTTAAATATACCAGGCACTGTCAGCATTTTCTAGACCTTATCATCTCTCTAGAAAAAAATATACTGAACATACCTCAAAGCAGGCAATCTGCAGACTGTCCACACAACTGAAGTTTTCTGTCCATACTCTTCAGTTAAGTGTGAGAACAGCAATGGACCTTAGTTACAAACCGCTAAGATCATCAAACCTCCAGGCAGAATTCTTCTTCTAATTTCTGCCTGAGAGTAAAACAGTACAACGCCGGTACCGTTTAAAAATAACAAACTTTTGATTGAAGGTAAAAACTACACTAAGTCACCACATCTCTCTTGATACTTCCTTTCTTGTCGAGAGCTGCAAGAGAATGACTGGGGGTGGCAGTTAGGGGAGGAGCTATATAGACAGCTATGCTGTGGGTGTCCTCTTGCAGCTTCCTATTGGGAAGGAGAATATCCCACAAGTAATGGATGAACCCGTGGACTGGATACACCTTTACAAGAGAAATACCAGGCAATTATCCTCTGAACAAGGAACATGACAACCCCAGATGATTGTTTTGGCCTCCTTTGTTCAGTGTGTGGAACAGACGTGCCGGAATCAGCTGCCGCAGCCTAATGTTTTGAATCCCGCCCCCTCTCCTAGAGAGCCGTTACTTCGGACATACCTATACCGGGTGGATTTTCTTGGAGCGCTCCGTTGTGATATAATCTCCTCAATAGGTAAGAGGCTTTAAAAAAGGTATATCCAGCAAATGAAAAACTAATGCTAATAATGTTGCTAAGAAAAAAACAGAATTTATGTTTACCTGATAAATTTCTTTCTCCAACGGTGTGTCCGGTCCACGGCGTCATCCTTACTTGTGGGATATTCTCTTCCCCAACAGGAAATGGCAAAGAGCCCAGCAAAGCTGGTCACATGATCCCTCCTAGGCTCCGCCTACCCCAGTCATTCGACCGACGTTAAGGAGGAATATTTGCATAGGAGAAACCATATGGTACCGTGGTGACTGTAGTTAAAGAAAATAAAATATCAGACCTGATTAAAAAAAAACCAGGGCGGGCCGTGGACCGGACACACCGTTGGAGAAAGAAATTTATCAGGTAAACATAAATTCTGTTTTCTCCAACATAGGTGTGTCCGGTCCACGGCGTCATCCTTACTTGTGGGAACCAATACCAAAGCTTTAGGACACGGATGAAGGGAGGGAGCAAATCAGGTCACCTAAATGGAAGGCACCACGGCTTGCAAAACCTTTCTCCCAAAAATAGCCTCAGAAGAAGCAAAAGTATCAAACTTGTAAAATTTGGTAAAAGTGTGCAGTGAAGACCAAGTCGCTGCCCTACATATCTGATCAACAGAAGCCTCGTTCTTGAAGGCCCATGTGGAAGCCACAGCCCTAGTGGAATGAGCTGTGATTCTTTCGGGAGGCTGCCGTCCGGCAGTCTCGTAAGCCAATCTGATGATGCTTTTAATCCAAAAAGAGAGAGAGGTAGAAGTTGCTTTTTGACCTCTCCTTTTACCTGAATAAACAACAAACAAGGAAGATGTTTGTCTAAAATCCTTTGTAGCATCTAAATAGAATTTTAGAGCGCGAACAACATCCAAATTGTGCAACAAACGTTCCTTCTTTGAAACTGGTTTTGGACACAGAGAAGGTACGATAATCTCCTGGTTAATGTTTTTGTTAGAAACAACTTTTGGAAGAAAACCAGGTTTAGTACGTAAAACCACCTTATCTGCATGGAACACCAGATAAGGAGGAGAACACTGCAGAGCAGATAATTCTGAGACTCTTCTAGCAGAAGAAATCGCAACTAAAAACAAAACTTTCCAAGATAATAACTTAATATCAACGGAATGTAAGGGTTCAAACGGAACCCCCTGAAGAACTGAAAGAACTAAATTGAGACTCCAAGGAGGAGTCAAAGGTTTGTAAACAGGCTTGATTCTAACCAGAGCCTGAACAAAGGCTTGAACATCTGGCACAGCTGCCAGCTTTTTGTGAAGTAATACCGACAAGGCAGAAATCTGTCCCTTCAGGGAACTTGCCGATAATCCTTTTTCCAATCCTTCTTGAAGGAAGGATAGAATCCTAGGAATCTTAACCTTGTCCCAAGGGAATCCTTTAGATTCACACCAACAGATATATTTTTTCCAAATTTTGTGGTAAATCTTTCTAGTCACAGGCTTTCTGGCCTGAACAAGAGTATCGATCACAGAATCTGAGAACCCTCGCTTCGATAAAATCAAGCGTTCAATCTCCACGCAGTCAGCTGGAGTGAAACCAGATTCGGATGTTCGAACGGACCCTGAACAAGAAGGTCTCGTCTCAAAGGTAGCTTCCAAGGTGGAGCCGATGACATATTCACCAGATCTGCATACCAAGTCCTGCGTGGCCACGCAGGAGCTATCAAAATCACCGACGCCCTCTCCTGCTTGATCCTGGCTATCAGCCTGGGGATGAGAGGAAATGGCGGGAACACATAAGCTAGTTTGAAGGTCCAAGGTGCTACTAGTGCATCCACTAGAGCCGCCTTCGGATCCCTGGATCTGGCCCCGTAGCAAGGAACTTTGAAGTTCTGACGAGAGGCCATCAGATCCATGTCTGGAATGCCCCACAGGTGAGTGACTTGGGCAAAGATTTCCGGATGGAGTTCCCACTCCCCCGGATGCAATGTCTGACGACTCAGAAAATCCGCTTCCCAATTTTCCACTCCTGGGATGTGGATAGCAGACAGGTGGCAGGAGTGAGACTCCGCCCAAAGAATAATTTTGGTTACTTCTTCCATCGCTAGGGAACTCCTTGTTCCCCCCTGATGGTTGATGTACGCAACAGTCGTCATGTTGTCTGATTGAAACCGAATGAACCTGGTCCTCGCAAGCTGGGGCCAGGCCTGGAGCGCATTGAATATCGCTCTCAGTTCCAGAATATTTATCGGTAGAAGAGATTCTTCCCGAGACCAAAGACCCTGAGCTTTCAGGGATCCCCAGACCGCGCCCCAGCCTATCAGACTGGCGTCGGTCGTGACAATGACCCACTCTGGTCTGTGGAACATCATCCCTTGAGACAGATTGTCCAGGGACAGCCACCAACGGAGTGAGTCTCTGGTCTTCTGATTTACTTGTATCTTCGGAGACAAGTCTGTATAGTCCCCATTCCACTGACTGAGCATGCACAGTTGTAATGGTCTTAGATGAATGCGCGCAAAAGGAACTATGTCCATCGCCGCCACCATCAACCCGATCACTTCCATGCACTGAGCTATGGAAGGAAGAGGAACGGAATGAAGTATCCGACAAGAGTCCAGAAGCTTTGTTTTTCTGGCCTCTGTTAGAAAGATCCTCATTTCTAAGGAGTCTATAATTGTTCCCAAGAAGGGAACCCTTGTTGACGGGGATAGAGAACTCTTTTCCACGTTCACTTTCCAGCCGTGAGATCTGAGAAAGGCCAGGACAATGTCCGTGTGAGCCTTTGCTTGAGGAAGGGACGACGCTTGAATCAGAATGTCGTCCAGGTAAGGTACTACTGCAATGCCCCTTGGTCTTAGCACCGCTAGAAGGGACCCTAGTACCTTTGTGAAAATCCTTGGAGCAGTGGCTAATCCGAAAGGAAGCGCCACGAACTGGTAATGTTTGTCCAGGAATGCAAACCTTAGGAACCGATGATGTTCCTTGTGGATAGGAATATGTAGATACGCATCCTTTAAATCCACCGTGGTCATGAATTGACCTTCCTGGATGGAAGGAAGGATAGTTCGAATGGTTTCCATCTTGAACGATGGGACCTTGAGAAATTTGTTTAAGATCTTGAGATCTAGGATTGGTCTGAACGTTCCCTCTTTTTTGGGAACTATGAACAGATTGGAGTAGAACCCCATCCCTTGTTCTCTTAATGGAACAGGATGAATCACTCCCATTTTTAACAGGTCTTCTACACAATGTAAGAACGCCTGTCTTTTTATGTGGTCTGAAGACAACTGCGACCTGTGGAACCTCCCCCTTGGGGGAAGTCCCTTGAATTCCAGAAGATAACCCTGGGAGACTATTTCTAGCGCCCAAGGATCCAGAACATCTCTTGCCCAAGCCTGAGCGAAGAGAGAGAGTCTGCCCCCCACCAGATCCGGTCCCGGATCGGGGGCCAATATTTCATGCTGTCTTGGTAGCAGTGGCAGGTTTCTTGGCCTGCTTTCCCTTGTTCCAGCCTTGCATTGGTCTCCAAGCTGGCTTGGCCTGAGAAGAATTACCCTCTTGCTTAGAGGACGTAGCACCTTGGGCTGGTCCGTTTTTACGAAAGGGACGAAAATTAGGTCTATTTTTTGCCTTGAAAGGCCGATCCTGAGGAAGGGCGTGGCCCTTACCCCCAGTGATATCAGAGATAATCTCTTTCAAGTCAGGACCAAACAACGTTTTCCCCTTGAAAGGAATGTTTAGTAGCTTGTTCTTGGAAGACGCATCAGCCGACCAAGATTTCAACCAAAGCGCTCTGCGCGCCACAATAGCAAACCCAGAGTTCTTAGCCGCTAACTTAGCCAATTGCAAAGAGGCGTCTAGAGTGAAAGAATTAGCCAATTTGAGAGCATTGATTCTGTCCATAATCTCCTCATAAGGAGGAGAGTCACTATCGAGCACCTTAAGCAGTTCATCAAACCAGAAATATGCGGCAGTAGTGACAGGGACAATGCATGAAATGGGTTGTAGAAGGTAACCCTGCTGAACAAACATCTTTTTAAGCAAACCTTCTAATTTTTTATCCATAGGATCTTTGAAAGCACAACTATCCTCTATGGGAATAGTGGTGCGTTTGTTTAAAGTAGAAACCGCTCCCTCGACCTTGGGGACTGACTGCCATAAGTCCTTTCTAGGGTCGACCATAGGAAACAATTTTTTAAATATGGGGGGAGGGACGAAAGGAATACCGGGCCTTTCCCATTCTTTATTAACAATGTCCGCCACCCGCTTGGGTATAGGAAAAGCTTCTGGGAGCCCCGGCACCTCTAAGAACTTGTCCATTTTACATAGTTTCTCTGGGATGACTAAATTTTCACAATCATCCAGAGTGGATAATACCTCCTTAAGCAAAATGCGGAGATGTTCCAATTTAAATTTAAATGTAATCACATCAGATTCAGCCTGCTGAGAAATGTTCCCTAAATCAGTAATTTCTCCCTCAGACAAAACCTCCCTGGCCCCCTCAGATTGGGTTAGGGGCCCTTCAGAGATATTAATATCAGCGTCGTCATGCTCTTCAGTAACTAAAACAGAGCAGCCACGCTTACGCTGACAAGGGTTCATTTTGGCTAAAATGTTTTTGACAGAATTATCCATTACAGCCGTTAATTGTTGCATAGTAAGGAGTATTGGCGCGCTAGATGTACTAGGGGCCTCCTGAGTGGGCAAGACTCGTGTAGACGAAGGAGGGAATGATGCAGTACCATGCTTACTCCCCTCACTTGAGGAATCATCTTGGGCATCATTGTCATTATCACATAAATCACATTTATTTAAATGAATAGGAATTCTGGCTTCCCCACATTCAGAACACAGTCTATCTGGTAGCTCAGACATGTTAAACAGGCATAAACTTGATCAGAAAGTACAAAAAACGTTTTAAAATAAAACCGTTACTGTCACTTTAAATTTTAAACTGAACACACTTTATTACTGCAATTGCGAAAAAACATGAAGGAATTGTTCAAAATTCACCAAATTTTCACCACAGCGTCTTAAAGCTTTGAAAATATTGCACACCAATTTTGGAAGCTTTAACCCTTAAAATAACGGAACCGGAGCCGTTTTAAGCTTTAACCCCTTTACAGTCCCTGGTATCTGCTTTGCTGAGACCCAACCAAACCCAAAGGGGAATACGATACCAAATGACGCCTTCAGAAGTCCTTTATAAGTATCAGAGCTCCTCTCACATGCGACTGCATGCCATGCCTCTCAAAAACAAGTGCGCAACACCGGCGCGAAAATGAGACTCTGCCTATGCTTTGGGAAAGCCCCTAAAGAATAAGGTGTCTAAAACAGTGCCTGCCGATATTATTATATCAAAATACCCAGATAAAATGATTCCTCAAGGCTAAATATGTGTTAATAATCAATCGATTTAGCCCAGAAAAGGTCTACAGTTTAAATAAGCCCTTGTGAAGCCCTTATTTACAATCGTAATAAACATGGCTTACCGGATCCCATAGGGAAAATGACAGCTTCCAGCATTACATCGTCTTGTTAGAATGTGTCATACCTCAAGCAGTAAGAGACTGCACTCTGTTCCCCCAACTGAAGTTAATTGCTCTCAACAGTCCTGTGTGGAACAGCCATGGATTTTAGTTACGGTTGCTAAAATCATTTTCCTCATACAAACAGAATTCTTCATCTCTTTTCTGTTTCTGAGTAAATAGTACGTACCAGCACTATTTGAAAATAACAAACTCTTGATTGAATAATGAAAAACTACAGTTAAACACTAAAAAACTCTAAGCCATCTCCGTGGAGATGTTGCCTGTACAACGGCAAAGAGAATGACTGGGGTAGGCGGAGCCTAGGAGGGATCATGTGACCAGCTTTGCTGGGCTCTTTGCCATTTCCTGTTGGGGAAGAGAATATCCCACAAGTAAGGATGACGCCGTGGACCGGACACACCTATGTTGGAGAAATATGAAATGCGTTTAAAACATTTTGTATGCAGATTTTTCTTCAACTAAGTTTTTCATTGCCAATACATTTTATGCATATATAAAGAAAATAGGTTTTATAGCCCCTTAAAAATAGCAAGTTACTGCACCTAATACACTGCTATGAAACGTATTTAAAATATTTAAACTTTTTTATGTAATACTGATTCTCAAAAAACAAAATGACATCAGTTATAAACAAAATCGCCTCAAACAAATATCTCCAATTAAAAACACTTATGGTATTTATACTTGAGTTCTTACCAATTACTCCGAGGCTAGTAAGTCTCAAATATTCAAAAGGCCGAGTTTTACTAACAGTGTGCAAGAATGGATACAGGAACAGAGGAATGTGTGCTGCAAGAAATGCAGACCTGAAAGACAAAGTTTGACAATAACTGGTTGCTAGTCACACTAAGAAATGGAAACACAGGTTTGGGAAAGCAGGTCTTTTCCCTACATGTGTATTCATAGCTCATATATAAAATAGAGAGATGACAAACCTTGTTACTAACAATATTACCAATATATTTTCATCTTCTCTATAAAATGGAAACTGATGGGGGAATTTATAAAAGCTTATCTATTTGAATATTTCTGGCAATACACCAAACATCTTTTTCAACAGGATATTGAATTATTTATTTCCTTGCTATTGTAATGCAGAAAAGTGTGCCATTTTCTTTTTCTACTAACTTTACATTAATAGACCAATTAAATATTTACCTTGTTTCTGGATGTGAAGCAACACACTGAAGAAGTGCAAGAGCATTGCAGACTCTATTAGACTGGTGAGCTGTCAAGGTTGGTGGATTAATTGATGGATAGATATTTACAATTTCCTACAGAGAAAAAGAAAATACATCAAAAACATTAAAACAGCCACTAACATTTTGAAAACACACATATGTTCACCATTACAGTGAATAAAAATGAATTTTACTATACACTACATTAAAAGCTTTAAAAAGGGACACTTAACACCGTCTTCTAATAATCCCTAAAAACTACCTTTTTTTATTAATAAAAAAAAAAATCACTTCTGTCTAATCTGTTCCTCTTTCCCCAAACTGTTGAAGGAGATTGTTTTGAAGTACATTGTTGATCCAGTGCTGCCAAATTGTAGCATACGTTACAGGGGCACAGTAGTCACATGCTCATGAAGCAGTCATGTGACACACAGCATATTGACTGATGCATATATTTTTAAAGGATCACATCTATCTGCAGTGTGTGAAGATAAAGGTTTGTCAGAGTATAAATGTATTAGACTTTCCCATCTATTTATATACACATAATATGCAGCAAAATTTAAATAAAATGCTTTATAAGCAATATGTTTATGTTTTTAACTCCCCCCCCCCCCCCACACTTTTTTTTTTTATCTAAAAACTGCCCAAAAGTTTTATGCTCTAAGCAAAGCTGTTTGCATTAAATGGCTTCAGACACTATTGTTATTGTAAATCATTACAAGCAGCTCCGGGAGGGGGGGAAGCTCTCACGTATACTTGTTACAGAAGATTTCTGCTTCTCAAGACCTGTCCTCCTGTTTATGTAAAGCACGAAAGGCTGACACTTGTACCAGCCTTAGTGATCGTTAAGCAATGATCGTCTTCATTACATAGCATTGCGATTTGCTCCTGTCACACCCTCTGCCGAGACACAGTACAAGTGTCAGCCCTTAGTGCTTTACATAAACAGGACGACAGGTCTTGAGAAGCAGAAATCTTCTGTACAGAGTATACGTGAGAGCTTCTCCCTCCCTCTCCCGGAGCTGCTTGTGATGATTTACAAACACAATAGTGTCTGAAGCCGTTTAATGCAAACGGATTTGCTTAGAGCACAAAACTTTTGGGCAGTTTGAAGAAAAAACTGTGGGGGGAGTTAAAATCAAACATATTGCTTATGCAGCATTTTATTTAAATTTTGCTGCATATTATGTGTATATAAATAGATGGGAAAGTCCAATACATTTATACTCTGTCAAATATTTATCTGCACACACTGCAGACAGATGTGATCTTTTAAAAATATATGTAACAGACAATATGCTGTGTGTGTCACATGACTGCTTCATGAGCATGTGACTACTGTGCCCCTGTAACGTAGGTTACACTATGGCAGCATACATAGTAGAATCAAGCACTGGATAAATGCTCTACTTCAAAACAATCTTCAACAGTTTGGGGCAAGAGGAACAGATTACATAGACAGCAGTGATTATTTTATTTTTTTTAAGGAGGAAAAAAAAAATTAGGTTTTAGCAATTTTCATCAGGTGTTTAAAGGGCCATGATACCCAAATGTTGAAAAACTTGAAAGTGATGCAGCATAGCTGTAAACGACTTCTAAGCAGCAAATCAGTATGCCTGTCCCGGGACAGATAAGGAATTGAGCCTCGTGAACTCTCATGTTATTTCCCTATTCAGTTTAAGTCAAATCTCATGAGTTAATGACCTCAGTACTGTTGATTAGGATCAGGTCCGACAGAAATCGCTGAATGCGGAGAGCAATACGCTCTCCGTATTCAGCATTGCACCAGCAGCTCACAAGAGCTGCTGGTGCAACGCCGCTCCCTGCAGACTTGCGGCCAATGGGCTGCCAGCAGGGGAGTGTCAATCCGATCGGGATGAATTGTGGCGATTCCTGTCTGCCTGCTCAAAGCAGGCGGGCAGGGTTATGGAGCAACAGTCTTTAGACCGCTGCTCCATAACTTGTGTTTCTGGCGAGTCTAAAGACTCGCCAGAAACACGGGCCTTCAAGCTCCGTTTGGAGCTTGATAGATAGGCCCCTTACTCTTTAACCCTTTTGCTTTTTTCTTCCTATTTTTAATTAATTGGAATATGTACCAAATTCAACCTCTGTAAGTATATATCTGTTATTTTAAAAGTGGACTAGATAATTTTACCCCTAACCTTATAGATGGCTGTTTACCACTGCATATAGATATTCAATATATTTTTATGTTAAAATGAAGTCCAGGCTTACTTTGTTGAGAGGCCCCTTGCATTGGCAGAGAACTAACAAATATAAATAGCACACCTTGGTGAAATTGGCAAAACCCTATTTATGCATCTCAGACACCTCAACACCATCCGAGTGCCTCTTCTCTGCTGCAGGCAAAATAGCTTGCAAAATAGAGAGTCAGCCTCAGCCAGACGCATGTGGTCATGATGACATTTTTGCATTTCAATGCAAAGTTTCTGAAAGAGTGAATGTGATAAACAGTGATAGTCTACCTCTTACTAGGTCTACCTCTTTTCAAACAGTTTGTGGTTTTGTTTTGCTTAATTATAAAAAAAAAAATCTGCTGCTTAAAAAATTGGACCAACAGTTGTTTTAATCTAAAGTTTTTTTTTTTAATGAATTTTTATTTGAATTTAGAATGAAAGGTAACACTTGGGGACACGAAGGACCCCTGTTCAAACATACACAAACAAAAGGATCGGACACGCAGGTCCGGTTGCAATAGTTGTCAAAACATTGATACATCATAAGCAGGGCCGGACTGGGACCAAAAATAGGCCCGAGAATTTTAAGGCAAAACAGCCCACTCCTCCCCCATGTTTAATTTAAACGCCCACATACACACACTCATATGCACGCACGCCGCACATACACACACGCCGCACATACACACACTCCGCACATATACACCCAGATACGCACACAACACACTCATATACATTAATTATATATATATATACACACATATACATATACACACACACACACACACACACACACACACACACACACACGTCACATCAGATATACATAAACAGAGGACCCAGAGGTCACTTGAAACATGGTTGTAAGTATATATTTTAATATATTTTAAAACCTGTGTCCCAAAACTATTACATCTAAAAATCAACAGCTGCTTTCTACAGTATACATTTAACATTTTGCTCTCAGCTTTTTTAAAGTTTATATAGTAGATTTTTTTTTTCCAGGGGTACAAATTCATTACCTTCAATGCATTTTTATAATTAAAAAAAAAAGAAAAAAAAAAAGACCTGTTTGAAATAATAATTAGTCCTACAGCAACATACTAAAATAAAACCTGTAGGCAAATAGCCTCACTGTACTTTACACTTACACTTTTGAAACCAAGGGGTTAAAAAAAAACAAAAAAAACAATTATATAAAATGCCTGCCCTCTGTTATCAGGGGTCACAGCATGTATAGATCACACACAGGGAAGCTGTAAAAAGCAAACATCTGACCTGACAAGCTGCAGTTATTTATTTGTACACAAAAAGTGAACAGTGCTCAAGATTGTCTCTTATATTATAGATTAAATTTAATGTTCCAAAGAGCAAGTCATGATAAATTGATGTAATATGTATTAATGGGGTTGACCATATAAATTGAGGAGCAGGTTCTGCCAACATACTAGTCAACAAAATACCCAGTACGAACTGTACCTAACACCCACTGTACCTAACACCCACTGTACCTAACACACACTGTATCTAACACTCATTGTACCTAGCACACATACCGCACACACGCCATACCCGGAACACACGATACTTAGCTCCCGCAGTACCTAGCACACGCCGTACCTAGCACCCACCATGCCTAGCACACATTGCACCTAGCACACATAATGCCTAGCACATGCTGTACTTAGCACACATTAAACCTAGCACACGCCATACCCAGCACCCGCCTTGCCGAGCACACGCTGTACCCAGCACGCACGACACCTAGCACACACGACGTACCTAGCACACGCTGTACCTAGCACAGACCGTGCCCGGCACCTGCCCTGCCCAGCACATGCTGCACCTAGCCCACATTGCACCTAGGCTCGCCTAACAGCAGGGGGGGGGGGGGGGTAGAGAGGGGGAGGAGACTGATTGGACAAAGGACATGGGGCTTATCATGCCAGGCGATATAAGAGCCTATAACTAGTTTATTATGCCATGTTTAATTATGTATTTACATGAACCCTCAGGTGCATGGTATGTCTAAGATCCATCTATCTAGTTCTATTAGGGATATAGAAGTCACCCACATGAAGTATTATTATGGTATAACTAATATGTAAGAGGATTATTGGGAGTCAGTATATGTTCCCTAAATATATAAAGGGAAAACAGCATATATAGGATCCCATCAAAACAAATACACTGGAAACACTGTATTACATGCAATAATTACTTTACACAGACACGTGATATACCAGAACTTACTAGTGGTAGTTGACCTGGGATACCTATGACAAAACATATGATAAAAAGAGATGGTAGAGGCAAATAACTATTGGTGTCAAAACAAAACTATTATTAACCTCATAATTGCCATATCTCAAAGGAACTCTATTTAAAGGTCTGCACTAAAACACATAAGCCTTATATGATATATATAAAGACCTAGATTTGCTTAACAGTCAAATATAAAATCTATAGAAGAGAACAGTGTATAGACCTTAGCACTGATAAATAAAAATAACATATAAAGTAAACGGTTGTATCTGGAAAAACCTGCATAAACATATTTAAATGTATGGCATTTTCTAAGCAAATACTAGGGCTCCCTGAGCTAAAGAAAAGACAATATTCTTGTCTATCCGATGCCAAGAGGTGTCGATGAGTGAGGTTCATAAATAGATATGTCAAATGTTCCTACAACTGTCAAGGACCTTAGAGTGGTGCAATCCATTGCCCAAAGTTCAACAAATATCATTGCTTTTACCTCAGCGAGATTAGCAAAATCTGGCAGCGTGAGCACTGATCTAAAAAGACAAATGCGGCAAGGCAGGTCTGCACAATGTATAGCAGCTGAAGACCGCTTGGTTGACAGCAGTTTAGGCCGGGTGTTTCCCTGATCCCAAAAGAGAACCTCAGCAAAAGTCCCTCTGGGATCCTGCATCTTGTCAGATGGACCAAGTGCGAGGACTGATTGCACTACGGTGCTGTCATAGCTGTTGGCCCGCAACAGATCTGCATTGGGCAGGGCTATGTCTCCAGGTGTAAGCTCCTTAGTCGCCTCCACATGCTCCAGAACAGCCGAGACCAGGTCCTCCGCGCATACGAGTGGAACAGTGTCTGAACACTGGGACCCCAAAGCGCAACCCCCCACAGTGGGAGAAGTGAGTAGATCAGAGATATGGATGTCCCTGGGTCTCGCTGCCTTAAACATAGATTCTACCAAGGCGGTATGATGTGCTATAAGCAATCTGTGTTTTGTTTGCAGAAATGCAGGTATATGTAGCACGCTGGTTAACTCAAAAGCTATTAGATGTGTTCACTATATTTGTGCTGCGTAGGCAGGAGTAATAATGGCGCCGTTCTCAGAGGTGAGTTATTTTTGCTATGCCCCCCCTTCCTTACTTGTGGTCCATCGGCAGCAGTCTCCCTGTCTAGTGTGCTGTGCACCCTGTGTCGTGCCTGTCTTATTTGTGGGTATAAATTGCTTGGGCAGCATCTCCACTATATTTTGATATTTACCCTTGCCGTTATTCTGCTCGATGTCCTGTCTTTTTGACGTCCCCGCTCTGAGCAGGGAACGGCTGGTATGTCCGCTTCAGGTAGCAGGTTTCTGGGCTTATCCACACTACACTGCCAGCCTGGTGCTAAACAGATTATCCCTTCACTAGTCGGTACCAGACATGCAGTGCTTAAGGCCCAGGTGTATAGCCTCGCTGTAGCTGCGTGCTTCTTTTCAGTTCTTGCTTACTGAGGAGGGTTCAGTTTTCAGATGTTTGCTCCAGTATCAGGATAGTTTTCCAAATAATTACCCCATCAGGATAGGTATTGCGATCTATATATATGCCATATTATTAGGTTGTACTACTTTAGGGATTAGGAGCTCCTTTAGAGCACGGCCATCTGCCTGCGTGGCCAAGCTCCGCCCCCCCTTAATCTAAAGTTTTAGTCGGAAGATTATATTTATAACACTCAGTATGTGGATTTTATTTTAAATATAGGAAAAAATGTATTTATTTTTTATCCGATTAGTCGATTAATCGAAAAAATAATTGACCGATTAAAAGATTATGAAAATAATAGTTAGTTGCAGCCCTAATGGTGATTGGTGTAACTTGAATAGATAGTGAGATTGTGTAATCTCCAAGGTATCAAAATACTCTAGTAGGTAACTAATTTTAACAAATTAGCATTATGTTAAACATATTATCATCACAATATATAGAGCTAGCAAGGATGTGTGATCCAGTTTAGGCTCACGTTTAAGTTTATGCTTGCATTTAAGCAATTCTATTACCTTTTACTTTATTAATGCCATGATAAAGCACCAAAATCTTACAGGGGTATATTATCCTATTGCCTCACATTTTAACAAGTAAGATAGTAGGAGGTATAGCTCTATAGTATAATGCAGCTGGTAAGAGTAATATCCATATATCACCACCCTATCAGCGGGATGTTACCTTTTAATACTGTACTAGAAGTGCAGAGAGCATATAGATAAAATAACCCCAAATAAGTGACTAGATTTAGAAACTGGCTTGAGGAGCCGTAAATAGCTAATAGCTGATTAAACTAACCGTACCGCGTACAAACTACAGCGGTTTAGAGGGGAGGAATAAGCAATAAACATTCACACACCAGGGAGCAGTGCGAACGCCTGACGCGCGTTTCGCAACTGCTTTATCAAAGGCACCGGTCATCTCCCAGTCTAGTGATTTTATATAGACATCAGCCAATCAGATGCGTGCAGTAACGAGCGTCACCATCATGGTAACTCCCCTATAGAGGGAGAGGATGATAGGTTAGAAGGCGGAGGTGTGACTTGTCATCATGATCTAATTGAGCATGTCTACTTTCTCAAAATTTAGTTAAGGCATATGCCGTAGTGACAGTCTGGGGGACATGTCATCTAGATTTGTACATATTAGATCATTCTTTTTAAATCTTTATACACATAGCTCGTGGTCATGGACTTTACTGATTATATATATATATATATATATATATATATAATATTGCAAAAATAGGCACTCACTGGTCTTTATAAAACTTAACATTTAATATAGAAATTTTAAAAACAGAGCATAACGTTTCGAGACCACACTGGCCCCTTTGTCAAATGCAAAATTTTATACCAAACAATCAGGTAAGATTGTTTGGTATTATATTTGACACCGTGGCATTAAGAGGAACTGTTTTATGGAGTGCATCTGTTTGGAATATATATATATATATATATATATATATATATATATATATATATATATATATATATATATATATATATATATATATATATATATATATATATATATATATATATATATATATATATATATATATATTACAATAAGATCTGTAATATTGTACGGAATTGTTTACCCATCCTTGAGAGTGATGTAAAACTCAAAAAAATTGTTGTTAATGGCTGCCTTTTATCAGCACGAAGAGCGAAAACTCTAGGAAGTATTTTGGCCCCCTCAATATTGCCTATGAATCATAGCCAGACATGGCTTACAAAAAGGCTAGGTTGTCACAAATGTAATGGCAGAATTTGCAAAACGTGTTCTCATATAGAACAGGGGGACAGATTTAAATCAAGTACAACTGGCAAGGAATTTGACATACGTTACAGAATTACATGTAACACTACACATGTCATTTATCTTTTGACATGTCAGGGATGTAGAAAACAGTATGTGGGGCACAAGAAACGTGCCCTACGTGACAGGGTACTCCAACACTTGAGAGATATAGGGAACCCAGACTGCACTACTCCCATAGCGAAGCACTTTAGACAGGAACATAATTCTGATGACTCTTTATTAACTGTACAGGGCATAGACCATGTGCCGAGACACAGAAGAGGGGGGGGGACGTTTGGACCAGAGGGAAGTGTTTTGAATTTTTTTTTTTTTTTTAAATATATGTTTTTATTGAGGTTTCCATAATATACATAAATTATATGAGCAACAGCTCAACATTGCATTATACAGTTAGGTTATGAAACAAGATGGAGAGATAAACCTTTAAGAGCAAACAATATGGGTCAACAATATATGTAACATAGGCAGCATATTGGTTCGCATCTACATGAGGAATCTATGTTCAATCTATGCTGCAGGATGAACCTAAATTAATAGGTAATACTCTATAAACAAAGTTACATAGAAAGACTATGGACAATGTGTTACCCAATGCTGAGTTGTATTAATAGTGACCTCATTTTTAATATAATAGGTGATGGTAGCTAAGACTCAGGTAAAATAAAAATTGTCTGGTATAATGGAGAAGGCTTACATATTAGCAGATTAGTAGGAACCTATCTTGTGATTTCTAAGGAATAATAGTTAATATACAGTTTCCTCATATTAAGTTTATTGCGTATAGATAGTGAGCTTAGCTAGTTAGCAAGAAAGTGGGTGGGGGGTGCAGCGGGCAAGAGCCGCTTAAGATAAGGTAAGGAGGAGGGGGGGGCGGAGCTAGATAAGATGTTACACTCATGGGCATGTTTAGGTCTCTGAGCTTTTTTTTTTTTTTTTTTTTTTTAGTTATGCTATAAGTAAGGGTGAAAGACTATGTTGACATTGACTGAAGTGATAATCGTCATGAGAATATGGGCGACTTTGTATATTTAACATGATATAACATTACACACACAGCCAACAGTAAGCACGTAGGGTACTCTGTATGGAGCTGTTCTGGGGGGTATTAAAATGAATGGGTGAATGGGTACTGAAAGACCAAACGCGCTGCATTAAAATGAATACAATATGTTCACCAGTAATATTTGGTCAGGAGAATGTCACCAGGCACTAACTCAGCTAGGGCGCAATGACTGTTTCTTAAATTTGACCTGGTCGATTAAACATGTCATAGGTACAAGCTATCATGAAAAGAACATACTCTTACACACAAACTAAATAGCAACCCATCTCTCCTCAGATTAAATAGGTATATGAGAAAATATATAACAGTATAAAATACTTATAGAAATAGTAAACAGTAAGATCTGACAACTGTAGAACAAACATTTCACAACTCAATATTTAAAACATAATGAAACTGAGAGGTCTACCCTTCTCAGACTTTCAGAAGACTGAAACAGGTTGGGGGTGTGATATAGACTAAAGGTTGTATTCTGGCTAAAGTAAAAATTATACTAGATGTCTATGGTAATTATCCCTTACCTAGAACTATATGCTCATGTTTGCAGAGTGAATGGGCTGCAGTTATAAATCATAGAAATGAAGCTCATTAAGTGACCATAGAAATGTATAGAAACTAATAAAACATGAGTGTGTAAAAAGGATATTTGCATCTTTACAAAATATTAGGGAGCTCTGATGTAGGAGAAATATATGTAATTGTATACCCCACAGGACAAGTTAGTACTAGCAAAAGGGCCATATGTATTAGAAATGCATCAGTCTCTGAGAGGACCTAAGCTAGATGATAGCTAACTATAGTGTTTTAAGTAGCTAATTCCATTGCTGTGTATCTGGAGACTGCTAACACAGTGGTGTACAAAATTTCTAAGGGGGTGTTAAAGTTGAAGGACCTAAGAAAAAGGTATTATTTGTAGAGTGTATGTCAATAGTCTAAACATAACGTTATAGTGAGGGGAACTGTGAAACAGCGATCTAGTGTGTCAAGTGACCAACAGACAATAAAATAAACAGACCACATCGAAATAAATGTCCCAAACTGATTAAAGAGACAACCGCAACCCCAGAGATTACAGTCATCGCAGGCATCTTGTAAAACCTATGAGTAACAGACCGGCATAGGTGAGACTGTATGCTTCAACCTCTCAACCAACTCCGGAGCGTCTCTGTGCTTGCATAGAGTCCAGCAGAGGTGATGCTGTAATTCAAGACCGTTGAAGTACATATACATGGGACGTGCTCAGGGAGCAGGGTGTTGCAAAATAAGTTATGGCATATGCAAGAGTGACTCGTCTCATCACCAATCCCTGAAGACGAGACAGGCCACCGTGAACCGCTGTGACAATCATCTTTTTAGCCGATGCCAGCAACCGGTGCAGTTCTAATCCCCAACAGCTGTACTGAGATGCGGGAGCCGTATGCCCAGGTGGAACGTACCTTGCTTCTGTGACACCCGGCCAGAAAATCACAAATAGCTGACCATCCGGGAGGTATAAAACCCCCAACAACTTCACACACCAACTTATGCGGCAGCACTCTTATGGGATCATCAAGGTAGGTGCGCAGATTCAGATTGCCGACTGATTGAAGATCCGACTCTATGATTCCCGGGCCCGGTACTTTCATGAGAAGTTGCAATTGCTCCCCTCTCAGCTTGTAAACATTCCTGCATGCTTTTGCTGGGGCTTCATCTGATCTCAAAGGGACCGCTAGTTTCAGCATATGTAAGGGCAGTATTTTAGTAGCTGCATTAGTTCCCAAATCACCACCGCCATCTTGTCTGTCCCATGCAGCGGATAACTGATCAGAGAGTTGTGCAAGTAGTAAACTCATCTCTGAGAAATATTCTTTCAGGCTCCTAGAGACATGAACCTCAAACCTGTGTAGCGCAGCGTCCAGCTTCATTTCAGCACAAATTGAAGAGAGGATTCTTCAAGAATGAATAGCGAATGTATACCTAGGACGCTTCTTTAGTAAAATTAGGCCTCAAACAGTGATTCTGCCGGAAAAGCTCCAGAAGTCCATCAATTATAGATATAGTCTTTGCCGAGTGAGCAGTGACAACTATTCTCAGTTTCAGGACAGTGTAGAGGTATAAACTGTCAGGGAATAGTACATTTGCCAGACTTCTATTAGTTAGAGCAGAGGAGCTCCATGAAAACACGTCTGTTCACTTTACTGGCCAGCTCCGCCCCCATCGTGTTTTGAATTTTTAATTTACAAACAAAACACCCCTCTGGTCTAAACTCAATCATGGATGTAGATTTATTCTATTGAATTTATAATTGCATGTCCTTTCTAAACGTACTTTTGATATAAAATATAAAAAGTATATTTAATGTGGAGTTGTAAATAGTAGGTATTACATTTCAAATATAAAGTCTATCTTTTCTATTTTGTTACATATGACAATTTTTTTTTTTTTTTTTTTTAACAGGTC